>NC_044030.1:22047149-22284897 GCF_900496995.4 Aquila chrysaetos chrysaetos | reverse complement strand
TGTAAAAAATAGGCCAGGAGGGTCCTTAAGACCTTAAGAGTCCACCAAACTGCCCCAAGGCGGGATCGGCTGTCCTTACGTCATTCACAAATGTTGTTAGTGTAACCTGCTATGAAAGAGCACCCCTGACGAAAGCTCCTGGGGCAGTAGGTTTACACAGATGGCTTTCGGCGCGTGCTTCTCCACAATGAGTCTGAAGTTAAAGGAGGCTTTAATGGTATAATAAGCAGTACAAAGGCTGGGTCCAAGATCAAAATGTAATTTTGTAAAGTGAGCCTATTTTAGTAAGGAATGGTCATAATTTAAAGAAGGTTGCTAAATGGAAGACTCCTGGGCAGCATAACAACAGCAAATAAATATAGCTCTGTGCTTAGGGAAACCTTTAAATTAACCAAAGGCAGCGTACAATTTCAACAGCAGTCCTGCATATTTAGCTTTCCAGGCAGCATAAGCACCACTCTCGTCCCACAAGCGCTCAGGAAGGGTGACGAACAACAGGAAGCTGTACCTTGACTTCTATTCTGTCATTTTCACATCAAATTGTCCTTCTGCAGACTTCCCATAAAAAGATAAGGTGGGATTCTCCCTCCCAGGGTGAGGCAGAGCCTCTGCCCCGTGTGCTGTAGCAAAGGGGACATTGGGAGAGATCTGGATGGAAACCCAGGGATGGTTCTTGCAGAAAGAGCTTCATGAAGGCCTCCGTGCTCTCTCAGACTGTGAGCATGCAAGGCGGTTGGTTTAACCGGTGCACAGGGTCCTCCTGGTCCTTGTACCAGAGCCTGGTTATCATCACTGTTAGGAGTTAGCAGGGAAGCCACCTTCACATGCATACGTGACTAAAACTGTAAAAACACAGGCTTCCACATGTGTATCTCCCTCCTTTCATTTGTGAGTTTAACATAAACAACCTAATCTGTCAAGTTGAAAGCTCTTTCCTTAACACAAACATTTCCCCTCCCATGCACATTTTGAAATTCTTGTAGTGAGAGGTTGCAGATTGTTCTCACACAGATTTTTCTCTTCCTTCATGGAATTCCCCTTTTTATTGAGAGGCAGGACGGTTTCCTTCCTCGGGATCCTGCTTGTTCTCCCGTAACAATGGCCACTTCTGTCCAGTCCCATTCCCAAGTACAGAGCCTGTACCTACAGATGGACATTTTAAAGGATGTCCTTGCAATGCAGTTATCAAAGCACTTCGCCAGTGCCTCAAAACCAAAGCAGTAGCGTAGGGTTTGCTGCCTTTGGTGGGTTCAGCTTGAAAACCTTTGGAGGTTATCATTTTCTGTGCCCTTGAGAAGATGGTGTGTGGGCAATTCTTCACCCAGAACATCTGACTGGCTTGGCAAAAAACCCACCCCACAAGAGCTACAGCTCACAGGGAATAAGAGTGTCTTCCCTGCTTCCCAAAGCAACACTTCAGTGATTTTCATTAAATTCAGAAACTAATCAGGAAAAAAGCTGCGGGCTGAGGTGGCTCAAGCCTACGCACTTCTGCTCATCTACTGGTGTCAGTCAGGAACAGATTATTCTTGATTGCTTTAAACTAATGGTAAAAAATAAAAAAATAAAACCAAACCAGGCTAAAGTGTCCTTTTGCCAACATAGTTTATTTCACCCACCTGAGCTCTATATGAAAACAGTAAAAAGGTCATAAATAATGCAGTGTTCCTAGCTAGTAGGAGAAGGATTTTTCTTGCCTTCAACCAGTTTGAAATCCTTGGCTGGCAAGTTATTTGGGGAGGATGCTGGGAGGAGCCACCCTTGGCAGACCAACATGCATTTAACTTTCCCTTCCTTCACAGCAGGGCAAAGCGAGCGTGCCCTCGTGAAGTGAGTGCATGATAGCTGAATCAGAGGCAGATCTGTTCCACTCAGGTTGCTGCATCAGGGATGCCTTTTTAAGTATGCTGAGAACTGCTGAAGTTGTCAAGAGGCCTGCAGGAGTCAAAGGAATGAAAAGAAACTTGCATGGAAAACCAGGGAAGATGAGGTAGAAGCACAGACACAGTTTGTGAGCACTTCAGGTAAGGTAGGGGCAGCCCAGCTGGCATGTATTTGTCAGCCTGAGCCAACATCAGCAAGCTTTGAGTGCTGCTGAGGATTACATAAGGCATTAATTTTATAAATATATTCTTGATAAACAGGAAGAATTGGGAAGCGGGTCTGTTGTACGATACCATTGCTGGAACTTCAAAAGGTTGTGGCAGTGTAGCCATTTTGTGTAGTGCAAGCCCTGATGGTCAAGATGTTTTACATCCTCAAGAACATGGTAAAGCCATTTAATGTATTAATTTCTTACTTAGGTTCAGCCTCAGCAACATAAAGCTGTGGTTAACAGAAAGTTATTACTGGTGGATAGTGATCACATGGTTTGCTTTTTCTAGCTACATTTAAGCTTCACAGTTCAAGTTTTAGCTGCATTTGGACATCTCCGTTTTAAAAGAGGTTTAGGTTATGGACTCCTCTTCTTATCTGTGAAACTGTTGTCCCTTGATTTATGATTTAACATTTTTCTAGTCAGAAGACACAATAACCACAAAAATGGGAGAGGCAATGCAATCTAGCATTAACTACACAGTTAACATTCAATGTTCACCTTTTGTTTGCCTCACAACAACTGGGGCATTAAGAATGGCAAATGATGCACGCGGAGTTGGTTATTAGCACAGATTTTTGTCAACTTAAAAAAGATTAAAGATTTTAAAAATTAATTAATTGATTCTCAGTGTAATCAGATTCTCAGTGTAGGGTGAAGGCATACAAATTTTTCTGGCTTCAGAACAAACTTTGGGAATTAATGGGAAACAAATACGCCTCCTGCAACCTTTAGAGAAGGGTAACTGCTGTCAACATTCAGCCTGAAAGAATGCTGTTATTTAGCTGTGAAAAAAAAAAAAGTTGTAGAATAACTGGGGGCCAAGGAGATGTGAAATGTAAAATCTGTAGAAACAACCCAAGGTAGCTTACAGATACAGAAAACAAAGCAAGAAATATTAGCTGCTTTTCAAAGCAGAACACTGTTAAATTACTTGCCATGAGAAATTAACTTGTTATTCACAGAGTATGATTTTTCACTGTTGTCCCCATATACTTCTCTACCCTGATGTCCCTCACAGACGAGAACCCAGTCACAGACAGGCAAATTCAGGAACCATAGTTTAGGATTTTGCCAGTAAGGATTTGCGCCACGATAATCAAATACATCATTCCTCATCCAGCCAAGTAAGAAAGTATCAATATTTGGGATGTTTCCCAGCAAAGGCTTAGAGCACCTCATTCAACTCTTCCAAAATTCAAACGTACTTCCTCTAACAGGGAATGTACTAAATGCTAAAAGTGTTTTTTAGACATAGACAGTTCTCCAACAAGGCAGAGAGGTACAGGTAAGGATGAGTAGCTACAATTACATCTCATCTTCATTGCAACTTCACCATGTTCCAAAACCCCACCCCTCTACCATGGGTCAACTTGCAGCCACCATCTGATGTCACGGACAAGCAAATACTGTGCTATTTTGAACAACTTTTACACCAAGTTTGGTGGGTTTTTTTGGTTTTTTTTTTTGGTAGACTCTCAGCTAGGTAGATCCCCATGACCTGAGTCTTCTGTTCAGGGAAGCTACCTCAGCCTTTGCTGACCAACATCCCATTAAGCTCCTCCAGAAAAATGGACTCCCACAGAACTGCTGTTGTGTGCCCCCAGCCTGGTAGATCCTCTCTTTTAGGTATCTCTATTTGTTCTTATCTGCAGCTGATTTCAGGTCATCTCAGGACACGGGGAATAAAACAAATTCCCAAGCTCTATCCTCCTCACTTCACTCTCTCGGGTTGCTTGAGTCAGTACCTCCCTCTTGCTCTTGCTCCCTGATACATGCACTTACCCATGGCAGCTCAAATCCTTTCTACCATTTTGGTTCCACACTCTTACTCCACATTCTCTTCCTTCTTCTTCTCTTCTTTCCACCCTCCGTTATTTCCCTGTTTTAATATTCTCTTACTCTGCACCAGTCCTACTCAAGCACCTCATTCACCCGTCCCAATACTAGCCCTACAGTCCTGTTGCTTACACCGCTCCAGATTTTGTAGTTCTTCCAGCTCTGTAGCCCCTCCTCCTGCAAGGAAAGTGTCGACTGGGACATGCCTAGATCACACGTCTTACTTCCAAGCCTTGCTCCATGCTCTTCTGCTTTTCAAAGCAGACCACCACCACTGGTGATGCTCCCAATGCTGCCATGGAAATTAATCTGCTTACAGAAATAAAAAACATTTCTTTAAGTAGGAAGGCTGCTACAGGTTTGGACACTGGGATTGTTCCGTTAGCCTGCAGGTGCCCATTGGATCTCTCCAACATGTCTAATAGGGGTACAACTCCTCTAGCCTTTTCACTTGCACTGCATTGCAAAATCAGAACCATGGTTATTCCTGAAGCTCTTTTTGCTGACTGAAAGGATCTATATCCTGTTTGTTTGGGCTTAGCGGTGTCAAATGGTGTGCTTAATCTGGCTTGAGAGGTCTTCAGTTATCTGTGTTTGGGAGTCCTTTAGAAAAAAATGTGCCTTAATGACTGGCAAGTAGAAAGACATCCTGGTGTCTACTGTATGCCTGAAATGCACAAACTGACCTGCCACAAACACAACAGCTGCAAAATTACATGCTTTGATTCTGAGCAGCATCTCAAGCATACAAAGTAAGGCACCACTGCTAAATAAGCTGAGAATGTTCATCATCTCTCTAACAGTAAACCACCACCACTACTTTAAGCCCAATGTTTCATTCTTTACACAGAACGGTTAAGAAACTCTGAATTATTTCACACTAAGAGGGAAATATGTATAAAAAATAATCAGTGCAGTTGTACACTTTTAATGTATTGCAAAGGCTTGACTTTGGAAACAGGTTCTAATGCTGCTCTGCACACAGCTACTCCTCCAAAAGACTGTGTTCAATATCTCTTATTGTCATACCTCAATCCACCACACTCTCATTGCATTTCACACAAGGAGAACATTTCAAATGAAAACTCTCTGGCTAATGATCCACTGCATCTGTGTAGAAGCTACTCAGAAGAATTATGAAATCCATTTAGTAAGGCCACACGACTTTAGAGTCCAGTATACTGAATAAAATTTTATTTTTTTTTTTTTTAACAAAGTTTATGGAATCTGAAAGTAGACGATAAAAGGTAACTTTTAACCGAGACTTAAAATGGGAGATTCTCTACCAAAAATATGTCAAACATTAAGGTCATAAAGAACTCCAAGGTTCTGTGCTATACCGTATGATATGTAAACAGATTTTGAAAATACTTCCCCATTATATATTTTGACACAGTATGCACAAATTTAAAAAAATAAAATAAAAATGAAGTTTAAATGCCTCAAGGGATTCTCAGAAGTAAAGCCATTTGAAGAGCCACTTACAGTCTGTGGTGACAAACTTCTATATAATCAAAATACTTCCTTTTTTCACAATGCAGAATAACCTGCTGAAGGCAACTCCCTATCAAAGTGATGCCACCAACACAGATCTGATTGTATGACTCCAGCACTTAAAAGAGCACATTGGTTATACATGGCTTTTAACCTTGGGCTACAATTATGCTACCAGAACTACATTCAAGTCTAAATCAGTCATGTAGAGACGTGTGTGTTGTCTGAACACTGTTTAGAGTCCTTGTTTTCCAGATCTGATGAAGGTGGTGAAGGCGCTCTGTGGTTCTTGTGCTTACATTCAGGGCGGGATGAACTTGGCAAATACCAGGTTCTCCAATTAACGACAAACCACAGATCCCAAAGTAGGCATGTAAAGCATCTGAAAGAAGGACAGGAAAGGAAAAAGAAAATTATATCAGGCTGTAACAGCCAAGTGTTCCTGGATTAACACCTCTGAATAATTACAGCAAGGAAAACAAACAAACAGGTGCTACATTTTAAACTTGAGTTTTGACAGAAGAAATCAATTTCTACCCAAAGCCACCAGCATGAACTGATAGTCTGCAATCTCTAAAACTAGAGTCCAGTTTTCTTGAGTGCTCAGGCCAAACAGCAAGAGAATTTGAGCATCTGGAGATAATTTCTGTCCACAAAGCCAATTTTTTTTTTCCCCCGAACATGAACATTTTTTTGCTGATTACTTGATGAACAGCTGACTACTGAAACACCAAAATTAGTGCCAATAGCTGCCAAACAGTAAAATTTAGAAGTATGAAAAGGAGTTATACTCAAAGAGGAGTCTCTCAAATTCCTGGGAGAATACACTAAGGGTAAGAATTCATGAGGTGGCTTGATCAGTCCTAACAGATGACTGCCACAAAAAAGGGATGCTCCTATTCCTCTGTCCCACGCTGCTCCTGCTGCCTACCTTACACCAGCTTGCCTCCCTTACAGCTTGCTGAACACCCTCCATGACATAAAGCAATTGAAAAAAGATGGAAGAAAATTAACCCAAGCAGGAGAAAATGGACAGTTTTCTGACATTTCAGTGAATTAAACTGGTTTGCAGGTTTTGATATACACCAAAGCTAATGCAAAAAGGAGAAAGGACGTACAGCCGTACTTGGCAAAGCTGGGAGGAAGAGAAGTGAGTGTGCCTCCTCTGGGCAGCAGCAAGCCACTAGATTGGATTATCTGCCCATGAAATCACAGGCTAAAGATGGAAAGAGGATGTGAACTTAAATGCGCCCCTTACAAATTCTCAACACTTAGTAATCTTTTCGAGGTGTCAGTGAATTCATATCTGACTAAAATGATATTACAAGAAGGTATCTGGATAGAGAGGCTCTGAAAAAAGGCTTCTGCTTATCAGCATTAACATGCAGACAAAAGCATACTCAGCAGATACAGCCCCTACTGACCTTGCAGAAAGTACATCAGAGAAGGACACCTCAACTTCAGGACATAAGAGTATATTAACCCCTGTGGACAGCTGCACTGATACGCACTAAAAACAATATACAAACCTATTACCTGTATACGGCTATTTCCTGGGTTTACCCACAAAGTTCAGCAGTTGCGCAAATCCATGCTAACTTAATACTCAAGTAAGTTCTAGCCAAAACACATATATGTAGCCTGTGTACTCCTGTTTCAAGCTATGAAATACACCAGGTTTTCAAGGTCAAAAAACATAGGTCCAAACATTTTGTTTCCTAAGTGACTCACAAATACAGAATGCAGCATGCAGCCTCACAACTGCTCGGCTGCTGTCTTAAAAAGAGTAACAAAGTAAGGTGTACTTACACTTCTATTAGAGCAAATGTCACTTCAGTGTTTTACATGTAGTAATTGTGCACACTCATTTTCATCCTCTCACTCTTTTATGTTAAACCTTTTGATCTGTATGTACTTCCAATTCTTTTATAGTGTGTATAATTTAAAGATAACAAACGAGATACATCAGAGTTGTGGCACGACCTCCTGGGGCATGCAGCAGTACATCTAGCCATTTCAAATAAAAGTTTATTTATATCTAGTCATGACTTATGCACAAGTCTGAAAAAAACCCAAATGGCTCAGGTATGTGTTGTAGCGAAATCTTGCGGATTAACCCTGGTAGGCAGCTAAGCACCACGCAGCTGTTCACTCACTTCCCCCCCCTCCACCCCCAGTGGGAGAAGAGGAAAGGAAGAGTAAAAGTGAGAAAACCTGTAGGGCGAGATAATGACAGTTTACAGGGAAAGCAAAAGCCATGAGTGCAAGCAAAACAAAGCAAGGAATTCGTTCACTATGTCCCATCAGCAGGCAGGTGTTCAGCTGCTTCCCAGAAAGCAGGGCTTCATCACCTCTAACAGTTACTTGGGCAGACAAACACTGTAACTCCAAATGTCCCCCCCCCTTCCTCCTCCTCCCAGCTTCTACTGCTGAGCAAAATGCCGTGTGGTATGGGGTACCCCTGTGGTCAGCAGGGTTCAGCTGTCCCAGCTGTGCCCTGTCTCAGCTTCTGGCGCACCCTCCGTCTGCTGGCTAGCAGGGCAGTGTGAGAATCAGAAAAGGCTTTGACGCTGTGTAAGCGCTGCTCCACAACAGCTAAAACATCGGCGTGTTATGAACGCTGCTTTGGTCACAAATCCAAAACGCAGCACCATACGGGCTCCTAGGAAGAAAATTAACTCCAGTAAACCACGTTAATGTGGTTCAATGCTTTTAACAAGTAACATTAACACCAGGTAGCAGATCTAACTGCTTAACATGAAAGACTTAGGAAAAAAATACATATCAGTCATTTGTAAACAAAGAACAGAACAAATACAGTAGGTGTTCAGTTCTGTTTTGAAGTATGACTCTCCTTAAGCCAGGGTCCATGCCTGCTTCATAGAACAGTAATACTACTACAATGATATTCAGAAGATTTTTCAGATGAAAGCCTTTCCTATATTTGACAACCTGTCAATCACTATGAACAAAACAAGTCATGTCCTGATTCACTTTGTTATGCTCATGTTTTCAGAGGATTACTAGCATTTAAGAGTCTTTTGACTTTTTAGATTTATTTTCAAAGGCAAGAAAGTTTTCTAAGCTCACTGCTCAATAAGCATGCTGGTCCAAACACTATTTTAAATCAATAAAAAGTGTTAAATAACGCTACTGGCCTCCAGACCAAGACTGTATTGATGTCTCTTAGGATGGGAATATCAGTACTACAAAATAATACTTCCCTGAATCATGAGTTGTGAAAAGTAACTTGCAACTTTGGAAGTCCATGTCATACATATGTTATCACAAGCTGTTGACTGTTTTCTGCAATTTTTTCTAGGAAGAAGTCTAGAAGCATTATTGCACTGCAAAGACAGGTTGACTATCCAAATTTAAACAGAGCTTTTATAAAGTAGGAGCTACAGAAGTTCAAATTCTGAATCTATCTTAGAAATCACCTTTGAAAAAATGGCATGTTCTTACTTTGCAAACTTTCCCTGGAATATTTTGTCACATCTGAGTTTTGCAACAAAGCCAAAGACAGCTTGCCTTTCAGATACTATACTGAGCTTGTAAGGAAGCTCAGCTGTGTGTGTATGACAATGAAATCCCAGTTCCACAGAAACAATCTTTGCAATGCTGCATTTATAGTCACTCTTCACATCAGAACTGCATTGACTTTTTACTCTGTCCTTCAAAACACAGACTTATGTCACCATCTGCCTGAGGAAAGAATGGTGCAATAAGCCCACCTATCACAACAAAACAAGAGACAGCAAAAGCTTGCTTTATAGGAAACAGTAGCGTTCAGGCTGTAAGACCACACAAATCAAAGGAAAACAGCTTTATTGTTAGTCTTGACTTTCTCAAATCTGATCTCAAACAATCACAGCTATGCTAAAAGACAGGTTAAGGAACCTCGCACATGGCTGGGTTTTAAACAGATTTTTTAATCCCTAGCTCACTACGTAAATGGTTCATCAAGATAAACAGAAACATTTCCTCCAAGTGATACTGATCTATATAATAAAAGAGTAAATACAGCTGAAGTCCTCAGGAATCCTAAGCTTATTTTCAGGGGTGGGGGGAGCAAATCTACCACAAGCACTGCGTTTTCAGTGTGGGTTCACCTTGAAAAATTATCAACTGTTGTTGAGAACGATGAAAGGATGAAATATCAGGACACAGATTCTGAACAGACTCATCCTTTATTACGACTAAATTTTTATCTTATTTGGTCAGTTTACAGACCGTTTATCTGCCCCATACAAAATGTCACTGGGCAACACTACTGACACAAGGTTTGTTTTCACAAGTTTGCAATACCTTCATTGAATTCTAGCATCTTTTAAAATTATTTCAAATTAAAAGATTTTAGCATCTTTTCAAGTTCTTCACTACTTCAAATTAGCCACTTCCAAAAGGACAGTAATTAACTTTCAGATATACTATGTATAATTGCTATGTGCAACTACAATCTGTAAATCGTAATATGTGACTACGTAAGTTTTGACTGTTTTTACATACACCAGTGACTTCTGAATAAGCTTAAGGATTCCTTTATTAAGGAAACAAATGCTTTGAAATACTTTACTCAGAGGATTTACAAAGATACCCACTGCACAATATTCTCTTTAACTAGAACAGTTAAACCCATACGGAAAGGCTTGCCCAGCTCTAAATAGACAGCGATACTCTTTTAGCAATAGTCTCAACAACAGCAGTTCATTTGCTCTGTGGCTGAGCAGGGAAAAACTATACCTCTCTCTTTCCACTTAAATAATGAAAATCTCATTATATTTTAAGGTGGGTTTTTTCCATTTTTTGAAGGAGACTGAGGAGAAAACTTCCTTTACACCTCTTGGATGTCTGACTGCTGGAATGTATTTCTAGCTTAGAACACACTCACCATGATTTTGAAAAGTAAATTTACCTGGATGGCTATCTGGCCACTTGGCAAATCCACCAACAAGACGATCTTGAGTTGACAGGATGTAATTTCGGTTTTTCTCAAAATTTGTATATTCGAATATATTCAAGAGCTGAAAAGAAATAAATTACACCATTACAGTAACATACTAAATCTTGGTATATTTTAATACTAAAAGATAGTGCCTATTTATGAGATAAGCAGTCACAGCAGAGATAGCACTAATCTGGTAAACCTCCATATCCTGCATTTTTGCAAGATGAAAGGCCTTTATAGTGATCTGTGCATATTCATGCACTTGTGCCAAATACGTAACTCTTTCAAGCAAAAAGATATGATGCTTAAAGAAAAAACAAGTCAGTAACTATCCTGTAGCTGTTCCATACACTACCTTCAATGTTGCTCCCACCCAAAAGGAATAGCAAGTGTCTACAGGTTTGTTGGGTCGTCCATGGTAGCCATTCTGTTGCCTCATTATACACCATCTTCTTATTCTGTTCAGTTCTTTTTCTGAAAAAACTTCCTCCAGTTTACCCATCAAACATAGCGATGCAATACCACAAAATGTAGAGCCACCTGTGAAGAGAGAGTTTTTGCAATGTTTTGATACCCAGATTTTCACTGAAGCCTGTATGACCTCATTCAGAACTTTAACTAGGGTAGTAACAACTAAATCAATGGATTTTTAGAAGCACAAAAGTGTTAATTTTAAGCCTAAAATCCAAATAAATAAAAACACTTTAGTTCATGTATGTCAAAGGGGAAAAAAACTTCAACCCAACTCTTGCACAAATAAACCTGGATTTGTTTTCTTAAAGCTGCACTGCCTCTCAATGCTGCGCAATTTACATTACACAGCAGTCCAGAAATAAGTAAATTGCAATGCAACAGAAAACATTTCTTCATATGTAACTTAAAAAAAAAGCTATTGGGATACCAGCCATCAGACTGAAGCAAAGATGCCAAAGGCAGTCTCAGACTCAATCCCCCAGAGGATATAAACACACAGAAGTGTCTGATGAGCAGAGAGCCAAAAAAAAAAACCATTAAAAAAAAAGAAAAAAAAAAGACGTGGTTAATACTATGAAAAGACTGCTGGACTCTCATGGTTGTAATAGATACAGATTATTATAAAAGTCTAAGGAATTTTTTGTTATCAAGGAAACTGCACTGTAAAATTTGAAATTAGAAGAGAAACTCATGTTCCTTGTGTATTATGGACAACACTTTTTAAAGACCATCAAAACTCATTCTGAGTTTATTACCTGATATGATAAAATTACAGCCTGGGAAAGACCGTGAACAAGCTGTTGATGCAAGACTTGGGGCCCAAAGTTCCTTACACTATCCCAGTGCTAGAAGACCTCAGTAACTCTAAGGTTATTTTTATTCTGATGCTGAAATGCAGCAGGAGAAGGATACTGAAGTAATGCTATCTGTTATCACTAGCATTCTACAGTAACTTAGTTAACTAATTTTTTAAATACGTAGGGGTATAATTTAAGTTTTTCAACTTTATCCATCCTGCAGGAAGAAAACAGATAGTATTGAGCTTTGATAGGATTCCAAGGATAAAGCTAGCAAACATTTGATAGATTTAGTATCAGTCACATAAAAGTCAATAGTTTCTCTGTCACAAGCAGACCAGACTTCATGGCACAGAAACGTTTTGCTTAAAAATATTAGTCTCGGGATTTCCTATCTTCACTACTACAGTTTACAAAAATTAACTGCTGCTTCAAGATTTGAGCCCCTCGTGGATGCTGTAGTCTATCAGAGGAAATGTTTCTAGGATTTACTAATAGCTGCTGAAACTGGAGATTATCAGGTGCATTGCACAAAATCTCTTGCAGATAAATCCAGAGTAGCAATGGTACACGTGGAAAAAGTTTGCTCTGTCAGCAGGAGATGAGAACTACAGGCAACACCTTTCAACAAAACATTCATGAGGTAAGATTAATGGAGTTGTTATATTAACAGCCCATCTGGTCTGATATTAAGCTGGAACTAAGGGAAGACGACAGATGATATTCTGAGGCATGTTTTGGATTTGCTCCTCATCATCCTACTTCCTTAAAATTAGAAAAGATGGAAAGGCATGACATACCCTGCATCTCTTACAGCATTTGCAATCCCAGTCTTTACAACAGGCGTAGAACATTTTAACACTTACCATGAGATTCCAGTCCAGCTCCCTGTGCCAGGCCATTATCATAAGACTGAAGAAAAAAGCCCATAAACCAGTTACTTTAGAACCACATCACTTTCACAGACATTGCAATTTCTCAGTTTACTAGCAAAATTATCATCAGCCCATAACCACCATTTAAGCTGATTAAATTCTGAACCTACACCTCAAACACAGGTCTTGGCACAAAAGAGTTAACAAATCAGCCTTGTTTCAATGCAGGCAGCTTTTATGACTTTAATGGAGTTCATTTTAGTTGTTACCTATGTTAAAAGTCTGAAAATGGGTAAACATGTCTTTGCCAAAAAGGGAAAACATGTGATGCAGGTAACCATTAAAGAAAGAAAAAAACCAAACCCAACGTTTTTGTCTTTCTAAAAAGAGAAAATGGATATGTAATTCCAAACAAAATTAAATGGATAAAATAATCTGTCTCTAACCCAAAAGCTGGCTAACATACAAAAAGGCAAAACGCAAGGTACTACTGTGTGTGTAATAATCAAGTACAAGAAATGCTTTAGTAAGGAGCAAGAACGTCGGGCTTTAAAAAAACATGAAGATGCGGTGGGGGCTGAAGGAAACCAGAAGCAAAAACATAATAAAGCATACTACTGGACTAAACCTGCCCTGTGAAATATTACTGTTAAAAAATACCTTAGAAATGCTGAAAAATCACTTTGTTACGTGAAAGAAAAAGGAGAAACTTGAGTCTGATGAACAAAGCACTAAGCATATTATAGTACAGGTCTGTTAAGAGCAATCCAGGACCAGATGATGCTGTATATGTAGGAATAACAATCTTTCTTCTCTAAAAATTCATTAAACCATTTTGCATAAGAAACAAGAGATCACAGTAAGTTATACGTAAAATGGAAAATGTTTATTTTACAAGAGTTCATAGAATACTTAATAAATTATCACTGGACAAATACCATACTGTTTAGTAGGAACAAAAATGAAGTTTAACTTTTGAAATGAAATTGCACAGGTCCTACATCTTCTATATTAACTGCTCAATTAATGATTGGTTCAATATCTGATCAGACAGAAAGCAATCTTAACTCCCCCTCCTGGGGTGCTGACTATGAACTTCTCATGCTTTCTCCCAAAACATTTAACAGTGGCTAGTAGATAAAGGACACCTTGACAGACCACTAATGACTCCTATAGTCCTAATCAAAGAATGGCTACAGGAGCTAGCATATCTTTAGGAATGACCTAAGGATCATTTTGTACATCTGTTTTTAAAGCTGACATTGAGAAGAAAAAAAGAAATAGAAGCAGACACAGAAGTGTGCTGGCTTTGGCTGGGATAGAGTTAATTCTCTTCATAGTAGCTGCTATGGGGCTATGTTTTGGATTTGTGCCGAGAACAGTGTTGATAACACAGAGATGTGTTTGTTACTGCTGAGCAGTGCTCACACAGAGTCCAGGCCTTTTCTGCTTCTCACCCCACCCCACCAGCGAGCAGGCTGGGGGTGCACAAGAAGTTGGGAGGGGACACGGCCGGGACAGCTGACCCCAACTGACCACAGGGATATTCCACACCATATGGCGTCATGCTCAGCAAATAAAGCTGGGGGAAGAAGAAGGAAGGGCGGGATGTTCAGAGTGATGGTGTTTGTCTTCCCAAGTAACTGTTACGCATGATGGAGCCCTGCTTTCCTGGAGGTGGCTGAACACCTGCCTGCCGGTGGGAAGTGCTGGATGGATTCCTTGTTTTGCTTTGCTTGTGTGTGTGGCTTTTGCTTTACCTATTAAACTGTCTTTATGTCAGCCCATGAGTTTCCTCACTTTTACCCTTCCGATTCTCTCCCCCATCCCAGCCGCGGGGAGTGAGGGAGCAGCTGTGTGGTGCTTAGCTGCTGGCTGGAGTTAAACCACAACAAGAAGCTATATTAAAACTATATTGCTCAGTTTTTGAGTTGTTGCTGCAGGTTGAGGCAACTAAAAACTATCATGTGATACATACACTTCAAGCTGCAGCTTGACCTTCTGAAGTTTGAACCAGTCAATTTTAAGTAACACCTATGAACATCTGAAAGTTAAAACATACAGTGTAAACTCTTCGCACTGCCTTTTGAGAACGCAATGCAAAGGTGCTACCACACACCACAGACCCATTAATTGCTAAGCAAAGGCAAGATGATTTGCACAGCTACGCTGGCAAAGCTAATTAACTCTGCAAACAGTAATTGTAAAAGGAGATGGTTTGCTTTATGTATGACAAAGTAATTAGCTCTGGAGAAAAGCTGTTAAGCGTGCATCCCAGACAGTGTAATATGTTGAGCTGTACAATTAGCTTGAAATTTTAACAGACAATAGTTGACCTTTGGCTTACTAGTGCCTATTTATTTACAGACAGCAGCTGCTCTTTGGGGACTTGTATGCATTAAAGAACTAAGGAAATACTTTTGTTTCTTTGTCCTTTTGAAAAGACCCAAGAAATCATATATATGCAAAAGAGGCTCTAGGTTACTGCAACATGAAAACTGCGTAATTAAATACTATCCTCAGGAAATGTGTAAATACAGTGGGGTACAGTCTTTGCTTCACGGTCTATAAGTTTTACAACCAGCTTAATTACATCAACAGACTCATATACCTGCATTTCAGGAGGACTCTACTATACTAGAAGTAGCAGATGCTATACTTAAGGCTTCTTTCGATAACTCTACTTAAAAAACAAACTGGCAGTAAACAAAGCAATGTTGCAAAACCCAGTATTTTAGAGTCTGTGGAAGTCACTAAAAATTTCTGCATCTTAGTGTCTGTTGTTTTGATTAGTGATATATCTGCCTTTTGAATGTGAAAGCCAAAAATCAACCTATGCTGATAAAAATTGTGTGATTAGAACCTGACTATTTTACTGACAATAAAACTGATGCACAATTATTTTTGTGACCAGTATTGTATAAACACTTTCCAGTCAGATGATAACAAGAGGGCTATCCATTCTGTATGAAGATTCAATTCTTTTTAATATAGTTACGTTTCCGAATAAAGCAACACCATTGTTTCATATGCCAATCTTCTGCTGTTCTTGACATGCCTAACTACACAAACCTCCTCCCTCCTTCAGCTGTATTGAACTACATCTGTCACAGTTCTTATATTGCATGACAAAAGAGACAAATTCCAAAGAATAAGCTAAAATAATCCAGAAACTTATTACAAAGATTACAGTGTTTTACCAGTCATGTTACTCTCCATCCAAATTAGCTGCACTTCACATGTATGCCAATTTGAGTAACTGAAAAAAGTTTGTTAACTATCACTTGTTTCATCTATGTGCAAATGACATATGATGGTACGACAAAACCACACCTTTGTCACAGCAGTGTACTACTGAGCAATGCAACCTCTTTTGTTTTATAATTAATGGAAGTACCAGAATGAAGTAACATAGTAAAACAGGCATAAGCATTTGCAAAAAAGTCAGTAACAATATTCACTGTATAGTTGGTTGCACAAGGACTAAGAGATAAAATAATCTCAAATAGAATTTACCTTGAATTGTAATATATATAGGTTATTTTTAGCCCCACCTACAAAATCTTAACAGGAGAAATCAAGCTAACATTCTTGGATACCACATTTCACATTCACTGTATTTATTTAAGAAACATGCTTTAAAAATACTTGGTTCATGTGATAGGTAATGGAACTGGAATCTCTCAAGGAGGGTTGTGGAAAAATGATGAGAGAAGGAACAGCCACCACTGTGAAATGATTTTCACAAGGTCTACTCCCGGAGTGTTTGAGACTTCTTCAGAAACATCTTCAGCTCTACGATGCGACCAAGCAGGGTGTAAAGATTTTGTGTATTTGCCTAAAAGTGCCAGACACTTTGCAACCAAGTTAGTGCATTGAAATACTGGTCTGACCAAGCATGCACACTCGGAAAACCAAGACAAAACTAGTGTACATGTGCATACCAACTCTGCAGTGAATTAACAATATACCAATGCTTTTAAAAAAAGAAGTCCTACTGAACACAGTGTATAGTCAATCTAACAATTCACAGTAAACCTGGACAAAATATAGCATCTCTTGTTATATGTTAGCACATGCTAAGGCTGCTTACAGAACGCTGCTTACAGGATCTCTTTAAGTTACTCTCTGAGCTAGCCGGGAAAAGACACAGTCTTCGTGATAAGCCACCGTGTCTTCTGGACTTTGACCACGCCCAGACTCCAGCTTTACTTCACTGGTCAACTGAAGTATTACTACAAGCCCTTGTTCTGCTCAGGCTTCAGGGTTGTTTTTTTTTTTTTTTGGGGGGGGGGGGGGGGGGGTGTTGGGTTTTTTTTTTGGTTTTTTGGGTTTTTTTTTAAGAAATGGTGTCAATTTTCCCAGTAGGAACATAACAATTGGAATTTGCAGGTACAAGGATTAATACTAAGGCTCTAGAAGCAAACTATAAGTTTGGTTCAAGATCACTGTAGACAGTAAGTCTCCAGTGCCTTTTCAAAGCTCCAAACTTCCAAAAAATCTCCACTTGCCTGCTCTACCAATGGCCTCATATGATGCTCTCTAGTTCCTGTCTTAGAAATAAATAATTGCTCCCTGCTCACTTCATCTTTTCAGTGCTACTTACTACTTTTCATATGTCTGTCACACTCCACTTAATCATCTCATTTCCAGAATGAAGACTCCTAGTGTATTAAATGGTCCATTTACAGAAGCTGGTTCATACCTCTGACAATTCAACTCAACTTTCTTTCTACCCTTCCACTTCCATCATACACTTGGGACCAAAACTGCACTAAGTGTACAAAATGCTAACAGTCGATGTGATATATAGAACAACACAATGAGGATTTTGCTCTCTGGTTTTGTTCTCTATTCTTTCTTAATATTTGATTCTCCTATTGTATCTCTGCTAAGCTATCTGATTACAGGCTAATCTCAGCAAACACAAAGGTCCAGCAAGCATCAGAGGATGAAGAACCCTCCTGACCTAAGCAGTCAAAAGCAAGCACCCTGCGTTGGCTGCTCCCTCAGACTGTAAAAGGAGAACAGATAAATCATTGTCCCCAGTTGAAACCCACCGAGAGGATTCAGCAGAGGGAAAAGGGATAAAAGGTGACAGTAGAGCATGAACAGACTGCTGGTCCGTATGCTTGTATGACTGAGCCCTGCCCTTGATCACCTCGGTTGGTCCAAGACTATGGTAGTGTGCCAGAAAGCTTCTTGTGATGTACACTAAGAAATGCTTACACATCTAACTACCTCCTTAAAAAATAAAACCAATTTGGTCTGAAGCAGGAGATTATGTCGTTTTTAGACTTCGGAGTTTCTCACTCAAATTTACAATCTCACTGCTGGCAGCAACTACTAAAACATAGTGGTTTACAACAGAAGCTGTATGTAATCATAACTTCGGCTCTTTTTTGTGGACTGAAAGAGTTTACTATGTATGTTTACTCACATTCAGGGAACTGTAGTTTTCAAGCTCACTCAGCTTCTTTGAAAAGCACTATTTTAATCTTGGAAAATGAAACTCAATTGAACTAATGAAACATCATGAAAAAAGCTGAAAACTCTTTTGCTCCAACCAAATATGAAGACAGCTTGCACAGACACAGAAAAAATGTGTATATACTAATATTTTCCTTCATTCCAAATATCTAATAAATAATGAGGTACATGACTGGAAACAGTTACTAAGCTTGAACTGATGTTAGTAATTAGTTTTTCCTTTGATTTTGTATATCATTTAAAAAGCAGGACTACAGCTGATTGAAATGTGAGAATTTTACGGATGCAGTGCTTTATTTATGCACTTTTTCTAAGTTATAGGAACATCAGGCCCCAGTTTTCAAAAACTTGCTTTTGATTTTAAATTGAGTTTTAAAGAAAAAAGATCAGATTTAATTTGCAGTGAACAAACACACCAAATAAAATTATCTTGCTAGTGCACAGATTACAATGAAAATACAAATGCATAAAAAAAAAAAAGTAGTTTTGGACAGAGAGATTTTTAGTCATAGTTAAAAAGCTGGTAACTTTAAAATGTAGTAAGAAATAACACTTTGTGAATACTCACCATACTTCTTCTAATATAGTCTATCACTTTTTTCATATCCATGCCTGACCAGTTATCGAGCATGTAGCAGATGCAGGAAGCACAGTACACAAACCTCGTATCATTCTCACTTCCTTCGAGCACTGCACAGAAACTGAAAGAAACGTTTCTGTCATTATACACTATATAGCCAGTTATATCAGAAAATATGAAAGCAGTTTAAGAAATTGTGTAATTTTTCCTTTAAAAATTAGTTACTTTTATTTACAGTATTCACATAAATATAACCCAAAGCTACGCTAGATTTTCTTTTCAGAAGATGTGATTCTAATTAAGCCAAGCAAAACGAATAGAACTATTAACATTTAGAGCCTGGGTGACTATTTTCAGCAATGCAATGGCACTGGTCTTTACTTATTCAAAGATGCTAATGCTTGTGGTCTTTCACCTATCACCGCATATACTGATGTATGAGTTACCATTTTAACATTTACTGTTTTGGACAGAATCTTTGCCTTCCTAGAAATCTAATAGCTCACAAGGCTTTCTTTCCTGACTGCAACCTTCAGGATCAGTTTCCCATGTATATATAAATTTAATTATTATTACCACCATTTCTAATACAAATGGTGAAAATGACCTTCAATCCAGTTTTGATTTATTACAGCTACAATCTTTCCAAACTCTATGAACATTTTAAAGTTGTTGTATCTGGGTTATCTAGTACAATCCTGTGCTCTCTCAGAGGCCCTTAAATGAAGATGGATGCTGTAATTTGGATGCTTGTATCGGACATGTGTGTGGCCAGCAGGAGCAGGGCAGTGATCGTCCCCCTGTACTGGGCACTGGTGAGGCCGCACCTCGAGTGCTGTGTTCAGTTTTGGGCCCCTCACTCCAGGAAAGACACTGAGATGCTGGAGCGTGTCCAGAGAAGGGCAACCAAGTTGGTGAGGGGCCTGGAGCACAAGTCTTATGAGGAGCGGCTGAGGGAGCTGGGGCTGTTCAGTCTGGAGAAAAGGAGGCTGAGGGGAGACCTTATCGCTCTCTACAACTACCTGAAAGGGGGTTGTAGCGAGGTGGGTGCTGGTCTCTTCTCCCAAGTAACAAGCAATAGGATGAGAGGAAATGGCCCCAAATTGCACCAGGGGAGGTTTAGATCGGATATTACAAAAAATTCTCTCACCAAAAGGGTTGGCAAGCACTCAACAGGCTGCCCAGGGAAGTGGTGGAGTCACCATCCCTGGAGGTGTTTAAAAGTTGTGTAGATGTGGCGCTTAGGGACATTGTTTAGCGGTGGACTTGGCAGGGTTAGGTTAACGTTGGACTCAATGATCTTAAAGGCCCTTTCCAACCTAAATGATTCTATCATGAACAGAAATAGGTAGTAAGTTTAATTACCTGTAACAATAAACAAACCTTTAACTGTTTGTTCTATGATTTGCTGCCTGACAAGCCTCCATTTGGTTCAAAGAGCTAGTTAGTATATTTTGATGACTTAACCATTTGCAAGAAGCCAGCACAACAGAACGTTTTGATGTGTCCTCCCGACAAACCTCTTCTCAAACAAAGAACAAAACCCAAAGGTACTTCTGACTTTAAAGACAGTCTTTTAAGCACAGCTATCACCACTAGGACACTCCTCTCTGACCCTGCAATTCAAGTGTGAACCGCATTATCTTCTTGCACAGAAAAGCCTCCAACATTTACTGGGACATACTTTCAGCTCTCCTAACCCCAATTGTGCCAGGCCCTGCTCTCTGCTGCACACACAGGCATGAACGCCATTGCTCTCCGGCTATGGCACAGGACATTCTGGGAAACCAGGGCACTTCTTAACATGTGCCAGTACTGTGGTTTATAATCTCACCCTATCCCCAGGTGACAACCACACTGTATGTTATCCAGATACCTTAGCTGAATGTGATTTGAAGTAAGGTAGAAATGAAAATACACACACTTATTCATAATGTAAAAAAGACAATACAATTTAATTAAATTTGTTTGTTTGTTTTTAGGTTTTAGATTTTGTTTCTTCACACCTGTCTTTTGTTAACTAAGGCTTGCATACTTATACTAGAGTTACACGAGATAAATGTCTCTTTCCCTCACTGAGCTCACTTGCTGTTTCCATCCGGACAAGGTGCTGGCTCAAGTTCTGGCCTTCACACATCCTTCCCCTTTGGAGCAGTAAAAGTGGTTTTCATAGGTATGAGAATGTCTGTCAGAGTAGAAATCGACTCCTCTCAAAGTAACAATTCTATACCAGTGCAAAGCACTCTCCTTTCCCTATAGGGGCTAGATGGCACTCTTCCACAGGGAACATAAAACACAGGATCATGTGTAAGAGTTACCAGTCTGCACATTAAAACCACACAGGACACAAACACGCAAAAGAGGTTAACTGCACGTAGCTTACTCCTGTAGTTTGGCAAGATGACAAGTAACCACTTCAAGATGCTAGTGGGTTGGGAGCAACTCCCTCCTTTCGGATATACTTTAAAAACAAAAATGGTCCGACAAATAATATGAATGCTTGGAGCAAGGGAACAGGCACCTCCACACGCCTGAAGGAACTGCAAACTATAGCAGATCAACAAATACATGTATATGTATCTGCATCCATACATTAGGATTTGGCCCATTAAGGTCAGCCTGCTGTTATAAATAACAGAAAACTGTGCATCGTATAGTTCATATTCACCAGTTACATTCTGAACATTGTGGAGTTTCGTGTTTGTTTTTTCTTTGTAAACACCATGTAACATTGCATTTTTACAGTTGTGTTACAAAAAAAAAGTTTTAATTATAGAAGATGTCTAGGCGATACACAGCCATTTGACCAAAACAAAAGCTTTCTTAAGTCATAAAGGGTTGACAGCAATTTCATTGTGAAGTAAAAGATAATTCCTTCAGGAACTACACTTCTGTAATTCTGCATTTCTTAAAGTACTCTTTCAAAAATTACATTCATAAAACTTAACAACATAGACAGATCATGTAGCTAATGAAAACTTCTGCTAGTGCACCAGCTTCAGCCTGCATTAAAAAAACCCAAACCCCCACCAACGAAGTGGATCAAGGGGTATATACCATCTATTAAAAAATGCAGGCGAAAAGGACAGATTTCACAATGAAGTTTAGTAATATTATACTCCTATTACAAGTAATATATAAGGTAATTCATCCTCTGTATTGATATCTTGAATCTCTCGAAACTAAATAAACCCCATCCTCCCACAAAGCACAGCAAACATCATCATAGTAGTGTTCCAAGGGCCCTGCAAAAAAACAGAGAATATAAACACAGAAAACCTCACTTACCTGAAGGACAGAGCAGAAAAACTGTCCTCGACACATAAACCAATCCATTATCTTTCCAGTAATATGCATCTACAGTTGTAAGCAAATACCATCATTCTCCAATACAAAAGCAAATCTATACACAAAGAGCTGTTTGGTCCTGTAAACTGGCATGTGTTCTACGACTGATACTGATTACCCGCTGAAGTATTTTCTAATAGAAATAAAAGATTACATAGGTACTTCAATAAAAAACACGTTTCTTATGTTTCATTCCACATCTGGGTTTTCTATTAACCTTCCAAGGAGTTGTAGAACATAAAATATCTTTCACCTTCCATCCTCTAGCTGGAGAGCTCTCAGTCCTGCCAGTATGGCATCTTTGTTTACTCGACTTAAATCATCTCCAAGAATAACCAGACATGACAGACCTGTGTAAGTCATTGCTATGTGCCCACTATCATAGGGATGAAATACACCTGGACCCTAGAAAAAAGAGGGGAAAATAAAAATATTAAAACATCATAAGACCTTAAATTACAGTCAAGCTTCTTCCCCCCCCCCCCCCCCCAAATTAGGAGGTAAACAAAGTTCTTTTCCCTTCGCTCATTATGGTTAAACTGAAGGCATCCCACTCAGCTTTTCTAATCAAATTAAGCTACTGCACAGCTCTGCTACCCCTGTAAACAGTTGGTCAGCAGGAAGCTTTGGAAAAAAGCTTTGCCAGGAGTGCTATTTATGCAAAGTTAAGCAAAAAGATGGGATGTGCTCAACTGTATCTAAGTTTATCCTGACACACCACTGGGCATTGGCTTCCTCGCAGCTGTGTAAGCACTGTTAAACAGCCAAACCTCTGGAGGTCCCTTCAACAAAGATTTTACTATCTAATGATCTACAAGTAGAAAGCAGTGTGAGGGATTACTAGTCTGTCAATCTCTCTGTCAATTGAAGCAATACCAAATTAGCCTCTCATCTACTTTAATCTCTATTCTAAAACAATAATCAGAGCTTAAACAAAGTATTTACATAGCAAATAATGTCAACTGAGAAGCTGAAATGAGTTAAACGCTGACTAGTCACATGATACAAATCGCAATAATGGGCGGGGATTGATACAGCTGTGCTAAAATTATTGTTTTTTCCTTCTGATATTTCATAGGCACATCCTGGACTGTACTGCTTCATGAAAACAGAAGAAACATGTAACCAGAAGACTCTGGGGACTGCCGTGGTTTAACCTCAGCCGGGAACTGAGTGCCACACAGCCACTTGCTCAACGCCCCCCCCCCGCCCGCCCCAGAGGAAGTGAGCCCCATACTATGAAGAAAATGAACTCTATCCCAGCCAAAACCAGCACAGATAGTTAGGATGGTTCAATTTGGAACAACTGCAAGACAACTGTTTTGAACAGGGTAAAAGGTATTTCAATACTGAGTGGTAGAGACAAGGAAGTTTACAGATCACATTTTACTAGCATTATTGCCCCGTCAGTTGCCATTTTTATTTTGCAATTCATCCTAAAAACAGAAGCAAAAAGTAGTATAAAACCAAATTTAAGATTATGTTATGTGGGTATTTTCAAGCAAGTCACACTTATTCCCAAAGCCAAAAAGCTTTGCTTCTAGTAAGAAACTGGGAGAGAAATACTTATTACACACTAGACAGCAAGGGACTGTTGTCACACTAGGGAATGAAACACAGTTGGGAAAGGGAGGCAGAAAACAAGGTGAAAGTGGCTGCAGCAGCACTGACAAAGCTCTAGCTATGCAACAGAGAAGGGGAACAAGGGAGTGAGTGCTGAGAGCTGTACCTCTTCTCCCTCATTTCCAGCCCTGGACTCTGTTGAGAAGGGGGCACAAATCTCAACAGCTCCCACTCCTACCCTGAGCTGCCACTGCCCCCATCACTGTCTCCTGCCCTGCATATCCCCTAGTCGCACACACACAATCACAGAATGGTGGAGGCTGGCAGGGACCTCTGGAGGCCATCTGGTCCAAGCACCCTGCTCAAGTGGGGTCACCTAGAGCCGGGTACCCAGGACCATGTCCAGAGAGCTTCTGAATATCTCCAAGAATGGAGATTCCACCACCTCCCTGGGCAACCTGTGCCACTTTCTCGGTCACCCTCACAGTGAAAGCGTGTTTCCTGATGTTTAGAGGGAACCTCCTGCGTTTCAGCCTGGGCCCATTGCCTCTGGTCCTGTCACTGGGCACCACTGACAGAGTGCACAAGAGCCTGGCTCCGTCCTCTTGGCACCCTCCCTGCAGGTATGTACATGCATTGGATGAGATCCCCCCTGAGCCTTCTCTTCTCCAGGCTGAACAGTCCCAGCTCTCTCAGCCTGTCCTCGCAGGATAGGGGCACCAGTCCCAGACAGACTTCCCCATAGGGCACCCCACAGATGGAGGACAGCTGTGCCCTCAAACAGCTTAGAAAAAGCTACTGCAGTCATGAAACTCGCTTTTCTAACTTGAGTGGATGACAGGCTCTAATCCCAGAAGGAACAACTTGGCCTATCATACAAATTTTAGGGATTTTAAATCTAACAGAACCAAAACTCTTTCGCTTCAGAACACCTTCCCCTTAAAAAATTTATTATGAGCAGCTTAACCCTTGTGATGCATCAGCTTATTTCAAATGTAAAATTCCGCTCCAAAAATCCTTATCCATATAAGGTGATACAAATTTGCCCTGACAGAGAAGTATTCAGTTTAATGTAACTGATTAATTTAATTTTAAGCAAAGCAAGTCTCTAGTCTAAAAAGCCAAATTTGAACCAGTTCTTGCCCTAAAACAATTCTCAATGTCCCAGCTCTATAGCTAAAGCTTCTCATATATTTTGTCAAATGAAATACAAGACACACACCAGTTGATAAAAAATATCTGGAAAGGTTCTCCGATAGTAGGACCAACTGCTTACAAAATGTCCCAGCAGTTCCCGACAGCAACTACAAAGAAAACTAAGTTTCCAAAGATCTATATAAATGACGTTCAACTGGAATGAGAGGAACACTTAATTTCTTCCTACTTGGAATAACCTAGAGCAGGGGAAGTGCAGAAGACGCCTCTGCTCATTTCACACAAATACGCTGAAAATGCTGGCGCCTGCAAATCAATGTTAGCTGTTCACCATTGCTGTTTACACACTTTTACAGGTAGTTCATCTCCAAATCAATACTGACATCAGGAATAACTGAACAGTATAGATATAGTGAAGGAGTTCGACTTTACATTTGAAAATATTATTTCCAGAGAAGACTACGTTCACTAAGCAAGGAAGGTTTACTCTATGGATATTCAGACTTGCTTTTTAAAACTGTATTTATGAAAACTCTACCCAAATGTTCTAACTACTACAGGTGTGCTTGGATATTCAGGAAATTTTTTAAGGCACCTATAGTTCTCAACCAACATTCTCCTTGAAGTAACAATTTTTCACACAGTGTCTACATAAAATAAGTGAAAATTCCCACAAGTTTTTTTTTTTTAAATTGTACTTGTCTATACACAAGGTAATTCCATATTGCCTGTAAAACTTTGGTAGCCTACAAACATATTTAAATAACTGGGCCCTTATTTTTTAGTGAATTCTGTATTTTAGTATTTTGGTTACACTATTACTTGCTGCAGTAAAAACAGGCTGCAGATGAAGTGTTATAAGCACATACACTGTATGCTCATGGAACTAAGTAATACCATCTCCCCAAACAAATTGTATCAATCGCTACAGTACCTGGACAATGTACAAATTCTGTCTGTACGTTGTTTTCTATGCAAATATTTCAACATGTAGTGGTAGCACACTGCTTTTCCAAATTCAGGGTTTCAGCAACACCAGAGCTGTATAAGTTTTTCCAAGTCTGGTAGTTTAATAAAGAGCACAAACTATACTCGTATGTTGCATATAAAGCAAACAATACTGTCTGCTGCCTGTACATACAATTATGAAGTTCACAGCTAAATTAGTACTGCCATCTGTTTCTGTCCCTGAGCATCAAACAAATATTTAGGTACAAGTAATGCAGAAAAGACTATTAGGATACATGATTTTGAAACATCGTTACTTGGGGAATTGGGAGATGGTCTCAGCATTCAAGAACAGCTGCTTGTAGGTCACACAACTACCTTTACTACTAATAGTTTTCTCTTATCACAGGATTATCATGTGGCAAGTAATTAAAATCTTTATACGGTAAGTTGGTATACTGCTAGGTATCTTGACATGCAATCAGTAAAAAAGCCAGCGGAAGTGACAGAGGGTCCAACACACTGGTATGCAGCCAATGTCTTCAGAACATTTGGTTTAGGGCCAGAAATCCCAACAATTATGGCCAATATTTCAATATAAATTAAATTAAACACAGAAGGATAAGAACCAAATGTGAAGTCATATAGGAATTACTACAAGGCATACTCACAGAGGCCAAAATGATGTTTCATAAGCGTAATTACTGTAGTATTTTGGAAGCTTTTGAGAGCCTAGAAGATCTTTATACACCACATATGGGTTAAAAAAAAAATAAATAAAACAGATATACTTATTCACCAGAAGAATAATATAAGAATAATATATTCTGTAAGCTAACCATAATTGTTCAAATTTTAAGTGTACTGGAATTCACTTATCTTCTAGGTTCCCTGTAATTATTTCAAGCTCATTGTGATACTACTTAGAAATTTTATGTTGTATGTACTAACGCCAATATATACTTCACACACTAATGCAACAAAACACCTGAGCCCAAGTAACAGGATGTCTTTGAGGGGACAACAATCCTAATTATTGGACATTTCAGACAAAAAAAAATCACCCAAGAAAAGAATACTTTTTTGCATAAAATTAAGAATTCATAAAATTTGTAGAAACCGGCCCTGTGACAATTTGACATCACAAAGTGGGACTGGAATGGCTTCTCCAAATGCAAAAGATTACAACAGCAAGCCTCAAAGGTTTCACGAGACAATGGCTAATACCTCTAAAATTTGCATGGCTGGGAGGAAGTGTTGCTAGACTGTCTCTGCTATGAAGGGCAAAGTAATTCGACATTGTGTAGAAATTTGTTCCGAATTTATCAAAGACAACCGTAGTCAAAGCACCTAATTTTTAATTGGCATCTTCAAGCTTAGTAAAAAGAGTTCTGTTTTAAGTTCTGTATTATGAACAAAGCCTACTTTTAGCGAAATAGAACTGTTTCTGCCTCACAGACACTGCAGGCTAAAGCAACAACAGCAACTAAGCAAACTGTCAGCCTAAGCACAAAAACCCCACCACTGCCACCACCTCAAACTGTGAGCTTCATGGTCCAAGGACACACAGATAAACAGAATGAAGTTATTTTAAGACTGGCAGAAGTTATATCTCAAAAACTAGGAACAAGCTCTTAAACTGTGGATGGATTCTAAACACTTAGACTAAGTAACCAGAAGAAATACACTTAATCCATTAAGGTTATGCCTACATGAAGGAGGAATGCAACAGCAGTGTGTCTGGAGGGCAGAACAGTAGGTGCTGCAATACTGCTGCCCAAGCTATATGCATTTCACAATTTGTGCCACCTGTAGTCTGACTACGTGGACTAACAGCCCACTAATGAAGAAGTTCATTCAGAGTGCACCTTCTGGTTCAGTTTCATTTGAAAGGAGCCCAGTTTGCACGACTTGCTCTTTTGGAGTAAGCACATTAAATGGCTCTTATAAAGTGCTCTCTACTGATCTGAACTAATACACCGGAGCAGACATACTCTGAGAAGACTACAATGGGGATATGGCCAGGTCCTGTTCTCTCTATACACTTTACCTTTTGTGATAATTAGAGTTTGTGGGTCATACAGGAAACAGATTAATTTGGATCTCATCAATGGAGTAAACCAGTTCTGCTCTATGGGCGTTACCATCATGGTCTCCACAACCTAAGCCTTCCTTAAAAGAATTAACATTAAAGATGCAAGCTAAGGGGAAGCTTTCAAGCATTTAAATCCGGTTCACTGACGTGATAATGCTCCCTACCACATTATCCAGAACAGCTATTTAAACATAGCTCATGGTCACCAACAATTCCTGCTGACTACTGCAGGGCTAAGAAACTCCCTCTGCTGCAAAAGCATGGGCAAGATCTCTCCAAACACTAAAGAATGGTACTAAACATATTCCTACACAGGCAGAGTCCCACTTTCAAAAAACTTTCTTCTCTCACCTGGCATCAGTTACGAACATGCATTGTTTCAGCCTTAAGAAAATACAATGTTGTGTCAGGAACACAAAACAGATCTTTTTTACCCAAGTGAAAGCATATGTTATTTACTGCAATCTTACATAAGAGTTCCAGGTACTGGCTTTCAATCTACCTCCTAAAACTGCTTCGTAACACCGTGAAGAGACTGAAAAGACCTAGGCCCATCTGAAACTCTAAGGAGACTGTTCAACCTTAAATTAAAAAACTAAACTCCAGTAACACCAAATCAGAGAGACTGCAGAACCTGGAGAGATTTCAGAAAATAATTGTTATCTAATTTTCAATGATTCGTGTTTAAATGCAGTGATAGAAGCGGCACTCTTAGCCTTCATTTACAGTTAAGATTGTTGAGGCTTGTTAAGGCTGTGTGTAGTGAGTTGGTCAAGTAGATATCGTTTTGCTTCACTTTTGGTATAGTTTGAAAGAGCTACATAGACACTACCATCAAACACTGAAAGGGTAACAGCTAAAAAAACCAAACCCCAAACCAAAACCAAATGAGCTATCCTAATAATATTTAGTAAACTTGGAAATTCTAACATATCCCTTGCTTGCTTCTATTATTTTTGAAGGGACCCTAGTGACAGAAATTTAGCTACCTCCAGTATGGCACTTTCTCAAGACTTCAAGAATGAAATCACTGTTGTGGCATGTAATAAATAGCAACTGTCAATGCAAACCCAAAACGCTTACAGGCTTTTTCAAAAAATATTTTTCAAGACATAGATTTAATAGAACATTTTTAAATGATAAATAAAGAAAAGTGACAAGACCTTAAACATAATTCAAAGTCATTGCTGTGGATTTCCAAGTCTCTCTTTTTCTGAGTTCTTTTAGAATATCTTAGGGCAACAGTGCTGGAAATACTTCAAACCTTTGTATGCTAATAAATCAAGCAGATCTGATCCCTCTGATGCAGATGCAATGAAAAAGTATTGCAATGCTTGAATAAAAAGCACACCCATCTGCAAATAGAGATGTTTGCTAGGGATAATGATCATGTAGCTAATTTCCACAGGTTACATGATTCTATCCCTTTGTCCCTTCTGCAGATTAGCTAACACATGGGCCGCAACATATTTTCTGAGAAGAGAATATTTAAGTATGAAGCATGTACTATTGGAAGTTGAGACTTAAATTAAAACACCAGAAAGTGCTGGGAAGGGATAATGACGCTTTGCCAATCTTACTGACTTTTTGTCTTCAGAGGCCTTTACAAGATCTCACAACTATATCCAGAACTCACTCTTCAAGCTTTATATATATACTGGGGAGGATTTGAAAAAGGTTCCCAAAAGCATGCACTGATTCAATGTATTACACCATATGTTACTGACCCAAGCCTTTGAGGAAACACGACTGATACATTTTTATTATCTCAGTTTGGTAAAATTATGTCTTTATTAATTTTAAAATGCTGTTATGCCATAATAATAGCATGACAACCTCAATTTCTTTAGGTGACTGTTATCAAATACAACCACCTTCCTTCTGAGTAAAACCAGTCTTTTTCTTATATAACTATAGTGAAATTATTGTCCACTATTTTGTCTTTTAAACTTCATTTTTAACAAAGCATCCCAGTAAGTCACCACTACTACAGATCCCAAATTGGTTTAGGTTTTAAGCAGAAGTTTTCCTTTTTTCCCCTTCAAGCTCAGCAGGTGGTTGGATTGCCACTGAGGTTAATTCCAATTAAAACAGATGACCAATTCATCTTGCTACTACAGTGGGAGCTCACTGCAGACACCACCTGTAGTGTAAAACAGGATAAGTGCCAAAGCAAACCAAGAGACAAATTACCTTGCCTGTCACATCCTGCTGTATCACCCAGTGTAGAGATGTAAAAAAACCTCTTCACAATTATTTTTCCCTTGTTAGAAAGCGCAACCTCTTAATATTACCGCTATGAGTAACTGGCCAACTTGCTATGCAGGAAGGTATACAGTTATTACTCCAACGTAGATTAACAGTCCCACAGGTTATTTAGAAGCATAAAGTTATGCTGTTAAGAATAAATAAAAATAAGGCCAAAACAGGCTGCTGTACTACCTTCATACTCAAGTTAGTTCACTCAGTTTTACACTTAACTGCAGTCAACAGCGTACCCCATGTCTATCCTTGCTTTCAATTTCAGATCCCAAGATTCATCCATTCATTTATATCTAACATCTTGCTATCTGTCCACTACAAAAATCAAATACTTCGTGATAACTTAATGTTCTTCCAGATTTTTCATCTGCTCTTTAGTGAGATTTGACGACTCGCTCTCAAACACAGGGTAGAACTCCTGTACCTCCTTCACAGCCCTTCCTGCACACTGGCCTATACTGCCCTCTTCCAACTGTATCAGACCTTCTGTACCATCTTCAGCAGCCTCTAACCTTCCTTCCCTCTTGTATTAAGGGTACTTTCTTTTAGTATACAGACTTCAACTCTCTTGAACCTCAGTTCCATCGGCTTCAAAGCATCCTCTTACAGTCACGACAAACTGGGGTGAGCAGAGCCTTGCCTATGTTTCAGTGGATACCAGGTGCAATCATATATGCATATTCATCACAGGAAAAGAATACTGAAGAACAGCATGTGCTGCACCACTTAATACGAAGCTGTTCTGCCCTTCTCTACCAGGTGATAATTCTTGAGTTAGAGAAGTTTCCCTACTTCAGTAACAGACCTGAGAAGGGGGAGAGTGCACTGAGACAAGCCACAATTCATATGTCAATTTCTTCACTGGCCTGGAAACTCAGGCAGTACCATTTTAGTATGTTTCTTATGCATGTTTCTTAAAAGCTCCGCAAACATTTCAGTGTATTAACAGTGCAAAAATCCCTGCCTTCCAGATATTCCATAATTATGCAATTAATATTATAAAAAAGACACAAGATCATTTATTGCCTAATTGAAAATATTTCACACACAGAGAGACACACACTTAACTGACCTTGGAGGGATTGAATGGCATCCCTAAATATGAAGAGCCTCTGAATCCACAGCGATTCAAGTTTGAGCCTGGAAAAGATAAAAAAATAAAGACTCAACTAACTTGCTTTGCTGAAACACTCATTATAAACTATAATTCTCTAGTCAAGACCAAGACCTATTAGTTCAACACTATTCACAGTACTAGTAGAGTTTGCATGTATCTTTCAGTATGTTCCCAACCTCAGTTTGTTATCACTCTGATTAATAGAAAAAAAAACAAAACAAAGAAAACCACAAGCAAACTTGATCCTGCTATAATGACAAAGCAACAGATTTTTTTGATTTGGTGGAAATAGAGAGTTTGTATCAGCACAGAATTGTCTTCCATGCTCACAAAAAAAAAAACCAAAAAACAAACCCCCCAAACCCCCAAACCCAAAAAAAGAAGATTGCTCCCCTGGAAAAATGCCCAGAGTTAACAGATTTTTATTCCTCCCTGGATTTCTATCTGGTAATACCGTCTGTTCCCAAGCAGGATTGTTTTAAGTTACTTTGCAACATGTACAAGGACAAACAAACTGTTTGCAGTTTTAAGCTAGCACTGATCTAACACAATACTGTCAGAGTGAAAGATTTGAAACTACGTAAAAGGCAAATTTTTAATTGGAGCCATTTTTCTCTCACCCAAAACACAGGTACAAGAACATTGTAACTAGCAAACATTTCTGTTAGTGATTCAGTATAATTTGTTTTAAATGTGTCACAGCACCAGAGCACGCAGCATAAAGAAGCATGCAACACACACTGTCTAGAGCTAAGTACAGGTTTGCAGGACCCAAATCTGCTTCTGCATGGCAAAAATTCAATTACTTTACTCCCCAGCCTCTGAAAGTAAAAGCCTAATGAGTGCCATAGTTCAACAGCACTTGTTCTGTTCTCTCTCTGCCCACCCCCCCCCCTTTTTTTTTCTTCAGCTCTTCAGACTTTAATCTAAAAATCCTCAAGGAGATCAGGGAAAATTGCACCAGACTAACCAAACAATGATAGTTATAAAGCTGAAAGTCCTGAAAAACATCACTATGCAATGTGGTCTACCATTTCTGGTGTCATTTATCAGCACATTAGCTTCTACTTTTAAATACCTTCTGCATGTATGCAACATTTAAACCAGAAGCTTTTATTAGTCTAAGTACTTCCATGTGGTTAAAGTATGCAAGTTTCTCTCCCAGACAAGTCCTTGGATCTAACTTACATGGAGTGAACCACCTGCAATTCTCCACTTTTCCACCTTCCAATCAAAAGTACTTCTAATGATTCTACATGTGTAATGAAGGTCATTTCAGCCTGCACTAAAAACTGGTATGCTATAGTCATACCCACAAAGAGGAAACAGAAAGAGTATCTGTATTTGTAGACAAAAAATGCATAACTTATAATTTGTTATAATCTAAATCTTCTCAGCAAAGAACATTTGTCTGTCAGTTCCTAGAGTCAAGGACTTGCATTTTATGTTGCAACAGGTTCTGGAAAGCTCAATAAATATTAGTTTTAAGGACTACACTAAGGTCCTGAAGGACACTGCCCCAAAAGTATCACAATTTGAAGAATGACACAATGTGAATGACCAGTAAAAGGAGCACTAGAATTCCTACTTCTTAAATACCAGATTTCCTAGGTGACAGTGTGGAAAAAAAAAATCACCATTCACTTAGCCCAACTGACTCTGTGTCTTAAGTGCTCAAGTAAACTACAATATTCACTTTGAAATGGCACTAATGTGGAAACTCTTCATCCAGAAAACAGTTACTAGCCTACCAGCACACAGCTGTTCTGGCCTGCTGCAAATGGAAACATGCTACAATTAGGACACCTCTGCAGTCAAACAGAACTCAGCTGCTAGTTGCTAGATGGAAGGATTCATACCAGAAAGACTGATACCCATCATCGGCCTTTTAGACTGTAGCTTATAATTCATTATCAAGGTAGAAATGGCAGTATGAAACCCAAGTGCAGTGTGCTGTTAGTGGGTCACTTTGATTGGCTTCTGACTTGACAGCTACTATGAAAAAGAGAGATTAAAAATAAAGTACATGAATGAAATCAGGATCTATGATTCCCTTTATCCGTTCAATTTTCATGTAGTATTTTAAAACTTTTCTTGTACTACTAAACTGCTACCAACTAAAAACCAGCACTGGTATTTTTAAAAAGCTAGATTTTTAACTGTATTGCTATCATGGATTTAAAATCTATTTTGACTCTATGCCAGTGACTTCTTATCTCTTCATCCTAGACTTTACACACTGGCTCCTAGGAGAAACAGAAGAACAGCGTAGCTCTTCAATGCCCTTACTACTGCATAATCTTTAAAGGGAATTTTATCCCCTCCTTCAAACAAAAAAACTTTGTCATTAGTGTGCATGTAATAGATGCTTCCTAGACCTTCAGCATTACAAGTGAATTGCTAAATTTCTAGTTACAATTCTTGAACTAAAAAATAGAAAGCTGAGCTAATAAAGGAAGTGTTAAAACAGGAAGTGAAAACAGCTCATTTCTAACCAGATGACTCTGGCATATTGACATCATGTCTCAAAATTTTTTTTAGCTTCCTGTGAACATACAAGTTCAAAACCAAATGGGAACCAAAGGGGAACTGGGGAAAAAACACTGTCTTTCAGTTTATGCACATCACCTTATCTTCTGTGAAGTTGGTTTTACTATTTTATTGCAAAATACTTGTACTTCTCCTCTTACATAATAGCTTAGTAGTGCTAATCAAATTCTTGCCTACTTTCCTGAACCACAGACAGCCTGTCAGAATCAGAAACAGAATTAGAAATTAAACATACCCTAATTAAAAGTATATGACTATAGTTTATGTCCCTTGTAAAAAATTGTTGGAGTGACCAGTTCAGCTCCAGCACAGTATGCTGAAGCATCAAGTATAACTGCAGTTACGAAATGGTACCACCTAGTGTTCACTTTTAGAATTAAGCATATTTACCCACTTCCTTAAAAAGCTTAGGACAGAGTAAAAAGTAATAAACGTTTCATCAACCACTGCATGACTATTGCAAATTGAACAAAACACACCTGGAAAAAACTTTTCACGCTTGACAACAAAACTAAAGAAAACTGACCCTTTTCCCAAACCAAAAGACTCCACACAAATCAAGAGCTGAGACTTTCCTGTGTAGGAAACCACGTTACTTATGTGTGCATAGGCCAGAAAGTCCTTAAGACATGTAATGGAGCTTCAAGTGACAACCACAGACAGCTTATTCTGGGAGCTATTTTGTTACAGACAGGACATTTTTGTTATTTATCTTTTATGATTTGTCTTCTGTGGGAAGATTGCTAACTTTTACCACTACTTCTTCCAATCAGGTTCCTCTCATTCCAGGGCTTTTCCCTTTTTGCTAAGTACAGAAGCAAGCTTACACACATCATTACTATCTTAATATATATAAAAAAAAAAACCATAGCTTTAACATAGGCTGACACAGTCAGTACATCTAGATAAAAGTAACCATAAGCAATTCTTACTGAACTAGGGCTAAAAAATAAATATTCTTATAAATCAAAGCACTAGAATATGTCATAAAATGCAAAGTTGCATTCTCTAAAACAGAAGTCCATTATACATCCAGATAAATACTTCAAATGTAGCCATTGAAGGTGGTTATGTTAGGAGGAAAATTCATATTTCTGCTCAAGAAACTCATGATCAGAAAGCTCACATGTAACAATGATCTCAAAAACAGTCAATGACATTTTAGCTGTTCTTTTCAGTACTGACACACAAGTAAAGAAGAAGGAGTCATTATTACAAATCTAAATTTAGACTTCGACAGAAGAAAGTTTTAGGTCCCTGATGTAGTGTAATGGTTTTCAGCCTGCTATGCATGGGTCCTGGGGGTTCAGACCCACAAATAAAGTATGTTTCAGCTCTCCTTTTGGTGCCATTTCTTAGTACTGCAAAGTTAGTGAAGCATCCAGCTGTCAAAAAGTAGAATCTTCTTCCCTCTCCCTTACTGGGCTGGCACTAGCACTCCCAACCAACAGTTCACCAATGCAACACAAAGCTAACCTTCTGTTAGATAAATAAATGCATGCTTTTCTGCCACTTCAACAAGCTAAACCAGCTCTCAAGCAGTCAAACAAGCGCCAGTGTTGCTATGGGGTAGGATGGTGGATAAATATGGCCAAGGAGTGTGCCTCCACTGTCTGTCTACAATTAGATTACTTGAGTACAGAGCTCAGGATTCACTCTCTTTCAAATGTGCTGAACTGGATTTATATGGGACCTACAAGAAACTGGGACAGCTCTTTCTCATGTCGCTAAGAGTTGCACTTCAACATAGTTAGAGTAAATTTGAAATTCTGCCTGGGAGCTGTTTTATGAGAGGAGAGACAGTAAAGCTCTGTGTGGTGGGTTGACCCTGGCTGGACACCAGGTGCCCACCAAAGCCATTATATCACTCCCCTGCTCAGCTGGACAGGGGAAAGAAAATACAACAAAGGGCTCAGGGGTTAAGATAAGGACAGGGAGACATCACTCAACCATTTAGTGTCACAGGTAAAACAGACTCAACTTGGGGAAAATTAACTTAATTTATTGCCAATCAACCCTAACAGGGTAAAGAGAAATAAAACCAAATCTCAAAACACCTTCCTTCCCTTCTTCCCGGGCACAGCTTCACTCCCAGATTCTCTACCTACGCCCTCCCAGCAGCACAGGGGGACAGGGAACAGGGGTTGGGGTCAGTTCATCACACATTGTCTCTGCCGCTCCTTCCTCCTCAGGGGCAGGACTCCTCACATTCTTCCCCTGCTCCAGTGTGGGGTCCCTCCCACCGGAGACAGTCCTCCATGGACTTCTCCCATGTGGGTCCTTTCCACAGGCTGTAGTTCTTCACAGACTGCTCCAGCGTGGGTCCCTTCCACAGGCTGCAGTCCTTCAGAAGCACACTGCTCCGGCACAGGTCCCTTCCATGGGGTCACAAGTCCTGCCAGAAAACCTGCTCTGTGGGCTCCTCTCTCCATGGGGCCACAGGTCCTGCCAGGAGCCTGCTCCAGTGCGAGCTTCACATGGGGTCACAGCCTCCTTCAGGCACCCACCTGCTCCGGCGTGGGGTCCTCCCTGGGCTGCAGGTGGATATCTGCTCCACCGTGGACCTCCATGGACTGCAGGGGGACAGCCTGCCTCACCATGGTCTTCACCACGGGCTGCAGGGGAATCTCTGCTCCGGCACCTGGAGCAGCTCTTCCCCCTCCTTCTTCACTGACCTGGGTGTCTGCAGGGTTCTTTCTTTTACATGTTCTCACTCCTCTCTCCGGCTGCCGTTTCTGTGCCCGCCGCAACTTTTTTCCCTTCTTAAATCTGTTACCCCAGAGGTGCTACCACTGTCACTGATGGACTCAGCCTTGGCTGGTGGTGGGTTCGTCTTGGAGCCAGCTGGCATTGGCTCTGTCAGACATGGGGGAAGCTTCTGGCATCTTCTCACAGAAGCCACCCCTGTAACCACCCCCCCTCCACTACCAAAACCTTGCCACGCAGACCCAATACACTCTGACATGACAAGAGTCTTAAGAACAAGCAGTTCAAAGAGGGTCTTCTGTCAACCCTTTTCCAATTTCACTAACACTTTAAAAATACTTGTAATTGCTGATAAGGCTTGGAAGAGAGCACCATACTCCTCAAAATGAAAAAAGGAAAAACATTTTTTTTTTTTTCCTCCAAAGATTTCAACTTCTTTCTAACAGGAAACACAGTGAGGTATTGCGGCAGTGAACACACAAACAAAACAGAACCACATATTTAGCCATGCACCTAAGCAGAGCATTTACTAAAACTAAAGGAACAATGGACAAAATCTACGGAATATAAAGCCAAACTATTCTGCAAGAAGCCAGTGGCCCTTCAAATAAGCAGAAGACAGCAATGAGACCAAGCATTCAGCTAAGGATGGTAGGTTTCTGTGTGAGGGTCAGCTCACATGGGTGACATGCCATTCCTTCCTAATTAGAATTGGTATTGAGTCAGCCTCTAAAACACTTGAGCTGAAATTATGGTAACTAAAGGACATTATTTGTTTGAATCACAGTTACAATAAACGCACAGAAGAATACAGTCTATCCTGACATACCTTAATCTTTACCTTCCTTTACTGCATTTCAAGCAGGTTTACAGAGTATATATATGCTTTCTTATTCAGCAAGATCAAGATCTCATCACTTTGCATTCATGACTTTTAGTTTCACAGAAAAAATTTCAAAGGCTACAAACCTCTGAACTGAAGCTTTCATTAGCTATCAGACATATCGCATACCAGTATATACAAACCTGTTACCTAAAACTATCACAGTATGTTGTAAGACTCTAAGTTAAAGTATTCTAAGCCACCAAATTCTGAATTTTCTACCAGGTTCTATAACACGCTGCTGTGGCAGGTTGACCCTGACCAGCAGCTAAGCACCCACAGAGCCACCCAGTCACTTCCCCCTCCCATGGGAGGGTGAGAAAACAGACAGAAGGGGAGAAGACTCATGGATTGAGACACAGTTTAATAGGTGAAGCAAAAGCTGTAGGCACAAGGAAAGCAGAGGAAGAATTAATTCACTGCTTCCCATCAGCCACCCGTCAGGCAGGTGTTCAGCCACTTCCCAGAAAGCAGGGCCTCAGCACATGTAAGGGTTACTCAGGAAGACAAATGCCACAGCCACAAACATCACCCCCTCTCTCCTCCTTTCCCCAAGCTTTTACTCCCGAACATGTCACAGATGGCACAGAGTATCTCTTCGGGTAGTCGGGGTCAGCTGTCCTGGCTGTGTCTCCTGGCTGTATCTGCTGGGCGGGGAAGGGGTGCAGAGGAGGGAAAAAAGAGACAGCCTTGATGCTGTGCAGGCACTGCTCTGCAATAGCCAAAACACTGGTATGCTACCAACACCGTTTCAGTCATAAACCCAAAACACAGCAGCATACACGCTACTACGGAAAAAATGAATTCTATCGCAGCCAGTACATCTACTATAATAGTTATTGATAAAAACAGACATTAAGTTTGCAGAGCATGAACCGTTCTGTCTTCCATACATTGGAAAAATGACTGTAAAGTAGCTGTAATTCTCAAAATAATTTGAATTTGCCATCTTAAAAAAGTGCTTTAAATAAAAATCAACTGTAGTGCTACAGATATGGAACCTTTGGAGGGACAAACAGGAACAGCAGAGAAATTTATTTTTCTGGTAAGAATTACATGAATTATCTTTTTGCTCATTTTAGGAATTCAACCCAGTGATGTGATCAAAAACAAATCCCAAGACTCTGTAAAAACATATTCCAATTTAAAAATGTAAGTTTTAAATAGGTTTTCAGTCCCAGAGCCAAAATTAATGAAGACTTATAAGAAATACAATACAGTTACTTAAGGCAAGATTACTGGAATTCATCATTCCAGGAACTACATCATAAAACAGTGTTATAATTTAGATGCTTAAAAATCAGTTTTCCACGGAAAGAGAGATTTATCAGCATGCATGTAAAAAAAAGCTGCAATAGAATGTTTCTTTAAAAGCAGAGTAAAGTCTTGTTTTTGTTTTTTTTACCTGTAAGGATTCTGATGCATCAAGCTAGCAACCACTCTCTTTCACCAGGGATGCACAAGCATTTTGAAACCAAAAACTTCACTGCTGCAGCCTACCAGAGTTTAGCTACTTCTTCAAATAGGCCAAAAGAGGGAGTCAGAGCTCTACTGCTGGGAGGCTGCCAATTAACAAACGTTGCACACACCCAAGATTAAAAAACAGAAAGTCAATACATTTTATTGAAAGTAGACATTACGGTAGGGTATACATTCCCTTCTGTGCATTTAGTCATCCAATATCCAACTTGCTGACGTTGGTATCATTTACATTTTGCATCACCTCCTGTCCATTAGATGCAGTAAAAATGGAATAAAAATAACGTTGAAGTATTAGGGGTCAAGCGAGCAGATAGAGTAGTGTTATTACCAAAAGCATACAAGCGGAAGAAGAACAGAGTTTTTACAATGTGATATAAAAATACAGGATTGGAGGGAAGTTTGTTCTTCTGGTGTGTCCTGGTTTCAGCTGGGATAGAGTTAATTGTCTTCCCAGCAGCTATGAGAAGAATGTTGGTAACACTGATGTTTTCAGCTGTTGCTACGCAGTGTTCAGTCTAAAGTCAAGTATTTTTCAGCTTCTGATGCCCAGCCAGCAAAGAGGCTGGAGGGGCATAAGAAGCTGGGAGGGAGCACAGCCAGGGCAACTGACCCAAACTGGCCATGTCTAATACATGAACTGGGGAGAGTGGGGGAATCAACACTCAGGAACTAACTGGGCATCGGTCCGTGGGTGGTGGTGAGCAATTGTATTATGCATCACTTGTATGCTCCAATCCTTTTATTATTACTATTGTCATTTTATTAGTGTTATCATTATCATTATTAGTTTCTTCTTTTCTGTTCTATTAAACTGTTCTTATCTCAACCCATGAGTTTTACTTTTTTTTTTTCTCTCCGATTTTCTTCCCCATCCCGCTGGGTGCAGGGGGAAGTGACTGAGCAGCTGTGTGGTGCTTAGTTGCTGGCTGGGGTTAAACCATGACATGGTGAAAAGGTGATTTATTACTTAAAAGCACAGAATGCACTGCCAAAAGTGCCCTCCCCAAAACTACTCTGCTGTAGTTTTATGACAGGATGATAGCTGGAAAAAGAAGGAGCACTTCTCAGCTGTGCCCTGGACTGTTAGCCTACACATCTGCCTGCTGAGATTTATACTGCCCTCCCTAGAAGGCTCTTGACAATGGGACTATTCCAGAGATTGGCGAGGTATAACTCCCCCCCCCCGCCAAGAATTAGTGCATACTATCGAAGACAAACAAACAAAAAATGCCTATTCTAATCTCTCTTCTTGTAAGCTTCACTGTTCTTTCAGAACACACTCCTGAAGACTGGGGTAAAGATCAGAAAGTGAGCAGCTTCTAAAAACAAAGCAGGTACACGCTGGAAAATTTTTTTAATGCTATGGGACAGGAACCTTCTCATGATTAAAAACACTGCAGGAATAACTATGTGATCCAAACCCCTAATATTCTATAATCTGTCCTGGAATACAACACAAGAAAAAACAAATCTATTAGAACTAATGCCTGGGGTGGATATGATGGTTTATAAGTCTCCAGAATAAGAAAAGGTATCTTTTTATCTGTAAAGATCAAGCATCAGCAATCTTGACTTCCATATGTTTACTTCATAAAAATGCTTTTATTTCATAAAACTGCTTTTAGGGAAGAGACCTAATTTGTAGTATATAATTAGATTAGATATTATAAGGAAACACACAATTTTCTTTCTACAACCATCCAACATACAAAGTACATGTTCATGATTTTACAGACAGACACCTGGAATCACCTTTTCTCTAGAAACCAGCCTGGAGCTATTCCTACACCAGCACTTAACATGGCAGCACCTCCTGTCATAAAGCAGCAGTGCCTTGCCCACATCCCCCTCCCTTCCACCCCCTCTACTGCTATTAGCCATTCACCTGTGCTGCCACAGAAAAAATTGCTAATATCAACCACCCCACAGAAATAGCACTGCCCTGACTTCTGTCAAGTCACCAGGAAAGGGACACTTCCTGTGTGCTCCCTCTCCAGCCTGGATTTGCTATGCACCTTCCAAGCAGAGGACAGCCAGGATGCCATGACAGCATTACTGCTTCTAAAAACCTTAGGTAAATTTAACCTTCACAGATCTAAGGAACAGATTTTTCATTTTAAAGCAGGAAGTGTGTTTATCATTTTTGCTTCTTAACCTTACACCTCCCATTTTCCAAAAGCTGTTCCAAATAACCACACCTCTGCTCAGAGCTCCTAGTGTAGCTACAATTAGCGGAAGTCAATATGACCACTATTAGACTTGTAATACTTATGTGTATTTCTTTTAAAACCAGGTGAAACATTCTTCTGAGATGCTTAAAGGTGCAACTTCATTATACTATTTTATGCTGTCTTACCTTCAAATTAATGAACTCATTGCTTCACCTTGTACACATAAAAAAAGCTAAACTAATTGTTTCTTCTAGCTTTATTACTTTAGAGGAATGTATTTCCAGGATTTGCTTGACATCACTGTCTGAAATAAATCAGGACAGCACTTCAGGAAGGTCAACCTTGTATCTTATAAAAACCAAGAGCCATCCACTATTCCCCAGGTGAAAAACAAAAGTAAAGATGTTAATATCAATAAAAAAAAACTAAAAACTCACTCACTGTCTTCTGTGGGAAGGACCTGCAGGGAATAAATCCATTCTATTATATCATCTTTGTTCACCACATCTAAGGAATCCAACATATCCAGACCAGAGAGCGCGAAAAATGCAATTGTCAACCTAAAAGAAAAAGATAAGACTTACACTTCCCACCATAAATATCATGGGGAAATTAACAAATGGTTGCAGAAACAGAAATATCTACAGATTCTCAGCCTTTGACAGTGGTGCAACACATAGAGCCTAGCTCAGAAAGCATGAAATTTATCTATGGGACCAAATTTTGTTCTTTGTAACATTACTCTGTTTCAACAAGGCTTTTCATATAAGCCACCCCTCCTTTTATATAGTAATGATATGCCAATTCAGACATTAACCTAAGGGCCTGCTTACCTGAAAAAAACACTACAAAGTAAACTAGGTTATTAACATACAGAGCACTAGTTCTCCATGATGAATTCTTATATGGACAATCCCCTAATTATGCAGTAAGTGCAAGGTAACCCTGAACTACCATAAGCTGTCTCTCATTGTGTCCAAAACCCTATTTCAGATGCTTAGAAAATAAGTGTCAAACAGTAAGGCTCCCTTTGCAACCAATCGATGTATAAATAGGCACACAGGATGAATTACCATCTAGAGGTACTTATTCCTCATCCTTTGGTATAAAGGAGCCTAGATGACTAACTTGTTTAAACATCTAAAATTAAGCACATCAAATCTAAGTATCCCATACGGGAGTGGAACAGCTAGCATGCTGAATGTCTTTCTTGCCCACAGCTCATTTCCTTCCATAAATGTATGTTACCATACCGTCTCTGAAGTTTTTGTTTTTACCTCAAAGCATTGCAGCCACCTAGCTTACAGCATGACTCCTCAAACAGTTGCATTACTTGCTCTGACAGAGCACCAAAGCAACAGCACTGGGTTAGGAACTTGAGAGCTTGCTACGAGAGAAAACATTCATGTAATTGTAAATTCTTACGCAGATTAAAATTAGCTGGATGTATATTTTGCCACACACACTCTCATCTGCCTATCCTTCTAGAAATTCTTGCTCTCCTTTCACCAGGTGAGATGATGGATTGTGAAACAGCTGCTACACAGGCAGAAACTACAGTTTAGCATGGTAAGGAAAACCAAAGGTTAATGCCAGCTTTCCTTAGAAGACTAAGTTACAATTTGCAGCTACCTCACAAGCTGGTGAGCCACCTTGGCCATCAGTAGTGGGCACCTCTGAAGTTGAGGAGACAGATGTGGACAGAAGCCTCTACAGCCACTTAATTTCTGCATGTGGCTCTGCATCAGAGCCACAGTCAGACCAAAGACAAAATGGTGATGCGAGTCAGCCCAAAACACACCTCCAGAAAAATTCTTCCAATTAAAACACAGAAGCCAAATGATGATGCAGTAGACACTGATCTTAATACAGTGGCACAACCTCAAAGGGTGACATTCCTACCAGTGGGCTGACTGGTTGCTATAGTCATCATATGGCCATCCACAAGCAGAATTTAAGTCAACAACTTCTGCTTCAGAACTGTTATAATTTAGGATTACATAGCACAAGCAGGGGCCACAACTCAGCTGAATAACGTGACTTGTTAAGCTGAGGTTACTTGATTTTACACTATCTTTTATTTTGACCCTCAGCTTTTGCATTGCTTTTCATTCCACTCTTACAAACAAAAGGTTTTAATCTATAATCTGCTTGGATATTGAACACTAACACTCCCTCTTCAAAAAACCCCTCCATGCAACTCTAAGATCCTTGCAAAAAAAAAAAAAAAAAAAAATCTCAAACACAGAACAGCATACAGCTCCATTACTGCAAGTATTCTTGACAGAAGGAAAGTGTATACTTACTGTTGTTACTGCATTCTAAAATGTCTCTTCACTACTATTATTATAAATAAAGATTTTGAGTATAGAAAGCCAAAAAATGTATGTTGCACACAAAAATATTTCTATGTGGAACAAAAGTATTTTAAGCCCCCTGATGACTAAGAAGTTGTCTTTCAAAGTGCAAAATTAACACTTCAAGGCTTGTATCAACTTTTGCCATTGATCAGATCTGTGTAACCCAAGATCTGACTCTGGATAATAACCCACGATTTGAAGCAAAACCACTACTTTTATTAAAAAACAAGTAATTTATTGTTCTGCTACAGTAAATTATTTGTTTGAAACCTTGCATGTATTTTCTGATTTTCACAAACACTAAGTTTGACAACCTTTTACTGAAACTACTTAAAGACACTTTTAGACTATGTTACCCAGCTAAGCTACTTCCAGTGAGGCACAAACAACACACCAACTTCAGCACTAGAAACTGCTGCAAACTAGGTCCAAAACTGCAAGGCTGTACATACAAGACAGACAATATATCTCATCTGTACTTAAAAACATGTATATCAGATAAATGAATGTAAAAAGTGGTTTTACATATAGTTAGGTTTCAGTTTACTTATTTAGAGTTGATTCTCTGAGTTAATAGTACCAGCATGACTAAGGAACAGCCCGTACAATGTGTTGGAATGCAGATGTGACAGGCAAGAACATCTGGCACCACTGGACACAGACAAGTCCTGACACAGCCACCTAGATACTGCATCCTTATTTCTGCCTCACAGAAACTTAACAGACACATGTTCTAAGATTAACAATGATAATTTTTAGCAGCACCTTAGCTGACACATACCATGAAGTATAAAAATTGTATACACAGCAATTTCCACAGAGGGCTGCCCTTCGTAAGACAACCCCCAAGTCTAGCATCACTTTTGCTCTCTCTTTTGAACATGCCTTCTACCACTTTATTTATGGCATGTGTATTAATTTAGGAAGACCAGCATCAAAGCTTGACAGCCGAAATTTGTTAACTGACCTACCAAAAACTTACAAAACAGGCATCATTTGTCCTGAAGTTCCCCTCAAAGACAAGCAAGTAAAGACATTTCTAATAAATTCAGAGCTCTTCATCTTCAGGCATGGACAAAGAATACAGTTTCTCAGCATAATTCAGAAAGCACCTGAAGTGACTGATTTGAGAAACTGAATAAGCATGCTACAAAAAGCACCACGCAGTACCACAATCTGAAAGACTTCAGAGACTAGGAGAGTTGGATTCTGCAAAACCTCACAGTACTGACAATCTGTGCGTATGAAACACTATCAATCATATTACTTAAAAACTACTGTTGCTGATGCTCCATGCAATAACTACAGACAAAAATAATTATGAAGGCTCTGAGGCAATAAGTTGAGTAAAGAACGTGAAATCGATTTTCTTTATTGCACCTACTCCCTTATTGTTTGACAAACTACAGGTTAAGTTAGAATGGACTGGCACTGTGTGGCAAATTTCATCCTCTACCACCCTGCCTGGTGACAAGAAGTTCAGTTGTTTCTTGCTGCAGTGCAGTGAACCAAAACCAACTCACTGACAAATGAAAGATTTTATTTTTTTTTTTTTTTACAAGTCTCTCTTTAATTTAGTTGAGTTTCTGCATCTAATTCACCACAGAACCACACAAATGCAGGAACAAGGGATACAAGAATAATAAAAGGGTAACAGCATTTCTTTCTGCAGCAGTACCAACTCAGGAGGCTTGCTGAACTCAGTGACCTTTAAGTTGTCAAAAAGGCAAACTTAGTACCCTCAAGGTCAAACTCGGGATGATGCATTTATGGCTCAATCCCCTGCTTAGAATTTGTTAACAGACATGTACACACATCTGCAGAACACTGATCTAAAAATCAGTATAAGTGAACTGAAAAACCTGTGCCTGAGTAAAAACTTCACAACTTCAAAAAATGCACGATTTTAGATGCCTTCGACTTTTATTCTAATTGAAGGCTTAGACTGTGCTGATTAGCCAAAAATTAAGGCATCCTGAAATAGTTTCAAATTGACAGTTCCAGTTTTCAGAAAACAGTGCTCTTCCAGGGCTGCACAGCCATTATGTACAATACACTGGGCTCTGGTTATTTAATGTATTGTGGCTACTATGACCACACATTAAATTTAAGCTCAGGTAGCTCATTAACTTTTCAAGAGTTCTCAAAACAAGTAGTGTTATTATTAGCATTATTCAGTAAGATTAGGGAAGAGCCCATGTAAACTAGAGCCTCTGTTTCAGCTGAGGGGCAAACTGCAAGAGCTTAGCAATGTAAGTCATAGAACAGAAACATCTAGGTTGTCAAGGGCCTCTGGAGATCACTGGTCCCAACTTCTGCAAAACACAGGGCCTTAGATGAGATGACCCAGGACCCTGACAAGCCACATCTTCAAGGGAGACTCCACCACTTCACTGGGCAACCTATTTGTGGTTAACTGCTCTAATGGTGAAGGGCATTTTTCCTACATCCACACAATTTTCCCCAAAGCAACTCATTCTCATAGCCTCCTGCCCCATCACTGCGGTCCCTTGTGAAGGGTGCACCTCCATCTTTCTCTGTAACTAGCTTCCTGGTAATGGAAGACTGTGATCGGATCCTTTCTCCTCTAGGCTGAACAAACCCCTTTTCTTCAGCCTTTCTCCACATGTCAGTGCAGCTAAGGTTAGCCCTTTGCATTATGATTCTAATACATCTGCGTGTTACTGTAACTTTAATGCCTAGAAAAAGTTAAAGAGTATCACATGCCTAGACTTCCTCTTGCTGTCATTTAAAATAACTGACAAAGTATACTGAAACATCTGCTAATTCTTAATGGATAAATGATTTGCAACTCTGAAACCAAAAATTCTAACCTTCCTTTTGAATATAAAGTTACCTGTTATTCCACACAGTTTGGCACTATCCATACTAGTCCTTGCACGTTTTTGCCAAGTGTTCCTACTCTCAACTGAAATAAAGCTTGATTTAGGAGAAAGAATTGATCAAAGCCATTAAGCATTCTTCACAGCACGACTTGCAGGTTACAAAGTGAAAAGCATCTTATGATTTTATTGGTTGAATAAGATGCTGAACCCTCTACATGTCTCCAAGTTTTTAATCAAGTGCAGCTTGACAGTCAAATTATTGATCCTCTTGTGCCACAGATGTAACAACTACCTTACATGAAGACTTTAAGAATCGGAAGTAAATGTATTCTGAAAACATTACAGGCACGAGTGTCCCTCTAATTCAAAGTGAGGAACATAGTTCACTAGTATTTTAACTCCTACGCTAGCTAATGAAGATTTGAATTACTTCTGCTACATAAACAAGAGTCTTCTGCATGCTGACTTCGAGCTACAAAAGGATTAAGTCATTTACTTTAGAATCAACTTCTGGGGTGGATTAAAAGAGCAAAGCACAAGAATGAAAACAGATTAAAAGGATCAGCAAGTCTTCCCTCGTGGACATCAGGGACTGTGGCGGACACAGCTTAAGCAAGCACAAACCAAACCCCTACGCCGACTCCTGTTTCTTGGGAGCCGTCTGCCGGTGGGCAGATTTTCAGGGAGCGCCTTCCTTTCGGCCACCGCCGCGCCCGGCCGTGCCGGCGGCCAGCACGGCGCGGTGCTGCACCGCCCTGCCCACCGCCGCGGAAGGCGAGGCGAGGCCGGGCCGGCAGCTCTCCAAGAGGGATCTCCCATCCACGCGGCTGCCCACCGGAGAGGGAAGAGCCGCCGCCTCCCCGAGACGGCGGGGCGCGGGGGGGGGTGCGCCAGGCAAAAAGCAAGGGGGTCCGTCCCGCCTTCCCACCGCGCGGCCCGAGGGCGACGGGGGCGCGCCGAGACACCGGCCGCCGGCCCCAGGGCGGCGGGGCCCCGCGGCCCCGAAGGCCAGCACGGCGGCCACCGCCGACCCCGGGGCGGGCAGGCGGCCGGCCCGCCCGCAGCCCGAGGAGCCCGGCCCGCTACCTGCTGGTCTCCAGCGAGGAGTAGCGCTCGGGCAGGAGCTGCAGGCAGCGCTGGAAGAAGCGCACGTGCCGCTCCCGCAGGAAGTCCAGCCGCTCCGCCTCCCCCGAGGACGACAGCTCCTCCGCCGCCGCCGCCTCCATCTTGCCGCTGCCCACGCCCGGCGCGCCCGGACTGCGTCACGCGCGGCGGCCGCCCCGCCCCCTCCGCGGCGACGTCACCGGGAGCCGCCTCGCCCGCGTCCCGCGAGAGGGTCGGCGGCCGCGCGTTGCTTCGCTGCCGGCGGGGAAACGCGCTTTTAATGCGGAGGGGAACGCACGCCGCCAGTCCGACGGACGACGCTTCAAACCCCACACTCACAAAATGCAAAGGTAACACACGTCACTGCGTCAGACACGTTTTGTGACAGCCCCGGAGGACTGCTGGCCGCTTCACGGGCCAGGAAGTCATCATCCTGCGACAGGGACCGGGGAGGGTTGGGGGGTGTGCTCGTCCTCTACAGCCCTTGTCTCCAGACCGGGGTAGCTCTAAAAACAAGGCCAAAAAAAAAAGCGTAAAGAGCTCACACATAAACTGTATTTTTGTCATGCCGTGCATCCGTCGTTCTCCTCCTTACCGACGAGGAATACGTAAAAGCGGTTCTGATGCTGTCACTGCGACCTCTCTTGTGCGTTCCTCCCAGCCCTCGGTAGGTCTGCACAGCCTGGTCAGGTCTCTGGTTACCCGAGTCTCGACCTCGGAGTGAAACAGACAAACAAATTGGTCGTTTTCATTGATCGCAGAGTGAGTTACATACACTCATTAGGTCTCCATCATGTGGATGGGTGCAGAGTAAAAAAAAAAAAACACCCACCCCCCCCCCCCCCCCCCAAACCAACACAAAAACAACACACAGCTGCTAGCCCAAAAGAGACTTTTCCTTCCCCACCATCACAGGAAATGGGAGAAACATGAAATCAGTAAAAGGGGCAAAACTGTTTGCTGTCATTACATTTTAGTAATTTAAAAGGTTAGAGACTCCAAGAACCCAAACAGCATTCCCCAAACTCTTCTGAAAGCCAGCCTGCTTATTTAGCTAGTGGTAGAAAACCACTCAAAAAATAAAAAATGCCACCTGTATTACAGCTCATTTGTATGAGCTGTAGGCTTTACCCAGAATAAGTATTGCTGGGAGTTAAATAAATTCTCTTGTCTCCCCTGCCCCCCTCTTTTTTTTTTTTTTTTTAAACACAAGAACAACTATGCCTGCTACATTTTTGTCTCCTGATAACAAGCATGACTTACTTCATTTTTTTTCCTTTATCAACCATTTACATAAGTAAAAATAATTGCTTTTTAGATCAATGAGGAGAAAGGTCGTTTGAACAACCAAGCTGCACACACCTCAGATTAAAACAAAGGTAAGTTACCTTCTCTCTTAACTTTGCCAGCCTTTTTTCTTTTTCTTGTTTCTCTACTGCTTTAGCTTGTTTTTGTAGACTCCTTAGCTTCAGTTTATGTAGATCCTGAAACACATAATGAAGGAAAAGCAAACTTTTCTTCAGAAGTAAAACACATCGTATGAAAACATATATGCAGCCTTTTCACAGTTTTTGTTTTGATATTATCTCATCATACTACAGAATAAAGTTATACTAGGTAGCTACTTGCTATAGATTGTCCTGCACAAACAAATTATAATTACACAGTTTTGAAAAAACATGGATTGTAATAGTTTAATCTCTATAAAAGTGAACTCTAGTGTGAATGCTGACAATAACAGCAGTTCTCCAGTAATCAGATTTACATTGATATGGGATCTAACTTGATCTTACAGCTACTGAAACCTGCAGGATATTCAAACATTGCTTTATTTCATATCTGCATACAACAATCAGGTCTTCTGACATTTTCTATAGCATGGAGAGCAAGGCAGCCCAAGCTGGTTTTCCCCAAACATTTTCACATTGAAGTAAATAAAACCACTTCTATATGTAGAAAGAAATATGGGATTGAATCTTCCTGAAAATTTAGATAGTGAGGAAAAGGAACATCTTTGTCTAAAAGTTTCATACTGTTTCTTGTATGTAACAGATGCTGTTATTCATAGTGAATCAAAAATAGATTTAAATTAATGAAACTTGGATTTTAAAAGTGTTTAACAGATTCTATTGTAGGAGGAAGTAGGCAAATTTAAAACAACAACATGCATAAATGGAGATATAATTACGCACATGCGCTTGAAACTTAGTAATTTCTTCTGCAGCAATTCTCTTCCTTTCCACCTTTTCAGCTTCCTCCCTCTTCTCCTTTTCAAGCTTTTCAAGTGCCTCCTTTTCTTTCTTCTGCAAGGTATACCTTTCCAACAGTAACTTCATGTGGCATTGACGCTGGCGTTCTTTTTGCTGCTTTTTCACCTTCTCTTTTTCTAGTTTTAGTTGTGATGCTTTTTCCATTGCAAATGCTATTGCTTTCTGTTTCTTCCATGCTTCAGTTGCTGCTTGTTGTCTTTTTCTTTCCTCTGCTTTTTGCTTCTGAGCTTCTTCATGCTGTAGCCATTCTTCCTTGAGCATTTTTCCTGATTTCTCTTTCTCCTTCAAATTTCCTTCTTTTTCTTGCTGCTGCTTTTCTTTCCACTTCTTAATTGACTGCAAGAGAACAGCAGGGGAAAGAAAATAAGGTTTTCATGAAAGTTTTCCACGTGCCCATTGATTCAGTCTGATGAAAACATACACTCCAAGGATACAAAGTGCAGATAGGAATTAAAAGTCTACTAAAGGTGGAACCTGTGGCCAAGAAGCAACTATGTCTGCTTTCTCACAGGTTTTGGTTCCCCCCCCCGCCCCCATTTTATGGATCACACATAGCAGGTTAATACATGCCTGCTAAGATTATTTACGTTATGGCATTCATATTAACTTTGGGTAGTTATGAATGTTTGTGTAATACGATTCTAATGCAAACATATTTCAGGTCTTAATTTTTTTTTTTTCTTCAAACTAAAAATTCCACCTACTATTTTATAATTCAGTTTTTATGTCAGTGTATCTTTTATTATTCAGAGGGATAGTTTTTGAAGTAATCTTAATTCTCTATGTCAGTATGGCATAGGTATATTGCCTATACAGCAGGACAGACTTTCTTAGGGACAGATATAACAAGAACTGCAGTTTCAGATAGGATCACTTACTGATATGGCATTGGCATCTAACTTGCTGGACCACTGCCATCAAAGGCATTTATTATATACTTTGGCAATACACAGCCCACTTCAGTGCATTGTTAGGTCTACGCTTACTGGTAATTCTTCAAGACAAAGTATTTCTGGCAAGTTGAGGATGCTGAAGAGTTGAGTTATATATCATCACCTATAACAGAAATCCACCTAGCACTACCACCAGAGAGACAAATACAAAAATAAGAAATGCATGCATTTTAAAAATAAGTACTTTTTCTTAAAGCTACAAAAGCCCTAGAGGGGTTATTTTACCTCTTTCTTTCTTTTCTGTAAAATTAGAAATTCTTGATACCATTTGTCATGCTGTTCAATATCTTCTTTTGTTCTTCCACCGAGATACTCAAGGGCTTCATCCACATAAGGTAGCCTTCCTTTGTGTTTTGTCCATACTCTCAGAAAATTTTGATGATCATAATCATCCCAGCCTCCTTGCCGCCCTCCTGTTCGCTGAAGAAATCTTTCAAACTCTACTACTTCTTCAGGTAGATGATTTTCTAGTGTTTTATCAACTGAGACCCTGGCTGATGGTAATTTCAAAACTTTTTCTGTTGTTGAACTGCCTAATGCCCACAGTTCCACTTTTCTCTCAAAGACACGGAGCTCATTGATGGCAGTTTTTTCCTCCTTCAAAAGCTGTTCATATCTGAAAAGAGAATAAACACTGAAATGTAAGAAAAAAAATCCAGTATTCATTGTTCATTCACTGAAAATGAATTTTGGAATTGTTCAATGCCACAAAAAAGCTATTCTTCAAAGATTAAGAACTGAAATGGTAACACAGATGACAGCATGGTTGTAATGATCATATAATAAAGCACTACACAGTCAGAATTAAGTTACCCTTTTAGTGAAAGCACACATTTATGGGACTCAAACAATTTACTCAATCTCCTCCTGACACCAGTAGAGAGAAAGGGAAAAAAACCCCACCCACTTAAAAAACCAGTAACAAGAAGACTCCCACAATCTCATCTCTTCTGCAGCCTCTCTCCCAAAAGCCTTTTCATAGGCAAATCATTGTTACATTGCATCACTGCAATAGCTATATAAACAGCCTCTTTAAAAGGCTGTTTATGAAGATTCTAACATTGATAGCTTGAGTTTTGATTTACATACCACAGGAATCACAAGCAAAAGAGTAAATTAAAAGAATAGTTTACTTGATTAATGCAAAGTTTTCATTGTGTTTTATGAAAGCACTTTTTCTTGTAGCTGAAGCATGTATAAACATACATTTGCCTCTGTTCCTCTTTAAAAGCATTGATTGCATTTTCAACTTCTTCCATCATTTCCTTGAGCTTGTCAACAACTAGAGGAAAAGAAGAAAAGAGCGTATCTCACTTAAGAAGTCTACAGTATTTACCAGTAATTCAGCACTATCCAGAAATGTAGGCACTTGTAGAGACTTCTGGAACACTTTTATTTCAGTGTACAAAAAAGCATGCATTTGCATCTCAAACAGCCTTAAAAGACAGACTCTCATTTATTCAAAAGGTGTGATTTCACAGTGATTTAGCTAACTGGAAGCAGATCCCAGTATAAATGTTTATTTCCATTAAACAAGTCTCAGAGTAACCTTCAACTGATTCACAGAATAAGACGGCCTTGTCCTAAAGAGTTTCCACTTTTGTTTTTTATAATAATGCAGTTAGCAACTTAAGAAATATTTGAGTGTGCTTCATTTATACCAGGCTTTAGCAATCCTATTTAACCTACAGGTCACTACTTTTACAAAGCTGACAAAGAAACATCAAAGTAAGATTTTATCCTGTACTGTCAGCATGCTGTAGTCCTGATGTGGAGAAAGACAGTAAGACAGCTGTCTAGAGAAGATCTATTTTGCAATGGTAGAAAAAAGTTTTAGAATCTGTTTTAAACCAGCACACCATCCCTGTGGACACATATTGAACACATAGTTTAACTAACTTGTCTTTAAAAAATAATAAACTAAATTGGTACAGTTATATCATCTAAAACTCATAGTTCAGCTTTCATGCCTTGTTAGTTCTTGGTATCTTTGCTGACAGCTTAAGAAGATAATGCATTTTTATAGACTAGACACTGAATAAATGAAGGAGATGCATTTTATCTAGCATGAGAGAGCCGTCAGCTAGTAGGAGGGCTTCAACCTGAACTCCACACGAGCTGGTAGAGTATCACACGAGAAAAGCACTGAAAGAACCAATTTCCCAAAAGTTTCAAAACATCCAAACTCAATGAGTTGTTTCAGCATTTTCTATAGAATATTCCACCTTACACTTCAAGCCATGTGTCCCTGTAGACCCTACTCTGTGACCTCTTACCAGATGAAAGGGAGCTACATCTAAATGGCACTGCAATACTAACTTTCTTTTACATAAGGCAAGGAGTTACATACAGAAAATACCTGGCTTTTAACAGTCTGAAGAAACAAACCCACACCACTTCTAAGACAGGGCAAGTTTCTCTGTTTCCACACAGAACGGCACAATCTTTCAACATTTCTTACATTTCTGTATTCTTCCCTTCCCAGATTCCTGGAAAAGCAGACAGACTGGAGAAGGAGTGTCCCAAGTCTGCAGGAGAATCACAAGCCCAACTACGCAAGAAATCTGTCTACAGATGAAACAGTTTTTAAATCTGTCATCACAACTTACATTCTGGTGTAGGCTTCACATCTTTTAATTGCTGCTGAAGTCTCTTCACGTTATTTTGTATTTTTGATAGCTGCTGCAGGATTTTAGCTTCTGTTAAACAAATTAAGGTGCTGATAGTTCCAGTAGTTTCTTTGTGCATTAAATTCAATACAATAACAAGAGCAATGAAGTGTCCAAAATAAACTGTGGATTTCGTCTAATCAGGAACACAAATTCTGTTTGATCATATGAAACTGCCATAATACTAAGCATGACTGTAACTGCATGTAGCTGACTGCATGGGCCATGTATCTCCCCACACAGTGTCAACAGATTTTAAAATTAGTAGCTCCTATTTCTAAAGGGGTCAACAGGATAGTCATATCTAGATTAAATCAGTTGTTTGTTTGTTTTTTTCCCACTCAAACTTTTATCAGGTAACTGGAGTTTGGAGAATATTGCCTATGCAGATGACACCTGCTCCAGAATTTTGAGGGAGACTCTGACCTAGGCCTCAAAACACTCAGCAGTTAAGAGAAAACAAACGTGGAAAGCGTATGTGAATGTACTACTTCAGTGTAGTTAACTGAAGTAGAATAAGTGGTTTTGTGTACTCCAAGCATACGCTTATTTGCTTTGTTACCACTTGGCTCCTCATGAGTCCATAAATACAATACTGATGAGGATGACGTTCTGGATACATCTTAGGTACTAAGGAGCTATATCTTCTATACTAAAAGATTTGGTTTAAGGAAGGGATAACAGAGTCCAAAACCTAAATGTAACAAAAAGTAGCTAAGACATGACCCTAGTGATTCCTGCTGAGACCACAGAAAATGTAAAAGCACACGGATCATGCTGAAAGACCTGAACATAGTAAATGGGAGGTCTGGGGGTTCTTGTACACACCCTAAATGATCATACTCCAAGACTCCTTCACATCTCACATGTAGTGCCTTACACCTCTCATCTTTGTCCTCTTTATTATCTCACAACAGTATCTCCACCCATACTTCCATACTCCCTTCTTACCCTGGAAAATTTTCTGAACTTTTTAGCTTAGTCGTTCCTCAGAAATATTTACATTTCTTAAGGATCACAAGATGTAAAGGATATGATAAATTTCCTTAGACATTAAAACACATCCAAATTTGTAAGGTAAGTGTATTTTTAGTTGTGTCTACGTGTCCCTTCCCTTCTTCAACTTACTGATCTTCTGTATCAGAAGGCATAGCATCATTTATTTGATTACTTTTGAAAGAATCTAGGTACTGTGACCAGGGAGTCACTTTTTCCCCCCTGAAGTAATTAATTAGTCCATAAGTGGAACAGATATTGTAGGACAGACTGTGTACCATCTCACACCACTATTTAGACTATGAATATTCATTTCCCACAAATTTAAAAAATGCAAACACAGAACTCTTTAAAAGTATATTTAAAGGCAGCAATCAGTCTGAGAAAACTTATGTTGCAGTTAAGTATATATTTATTGTACCTTAGCTAGACTACATTAGATTTTGCAATACACGCACAAAATTGATTCCAAGTTTCTAGAACAGTAACTTTCCCCTGAAGTAGTTGCGGGTAGTATCTGCTACATTCAAGATTAAAAGAAAACAGTTAATAACACAGAAGGCCCCAAATGTTTATGCTTCTGAATTTTGCAAGTGAACTGTGGAAGTCTTCTTTACAAACAGTAGACATGGTGAAATACCACACTTTTATCAGCATCTACCTTCCACCTGAACTAATCTCTCTGTACTACTGATTATTAAAGCATTTAAACAAACAGTAGAGTAAAAAAAAATAAGCAAACAAAAAACCCCCCAGAACCACCACTTACTTTCAGTTTTCCTGCTGACAGTCATGCTACGTTCCAGTTCCTCTAGTGTGCTGTATTCTACCCTGAAATCACTCTTCCTATTGTAAAGATGTCCAATTTTTTCTTTTTCTATATTTGCAAGCCTGCAAAAAAAAAGGTTACCACACTGAGTAAGACATGAATACTTCACAAAGCCCTAAGGTTTTCCAAGGGTAGTATCCAGCTGAGGCTGTGTCACCAGAACTGTCTTAGATTTTATACAAATCACTAGTTTGTTCCTACAGCTGTTTTCAAGGAAAATCTTTCTGCAGTTTTAAGACTACACACCAAAGTAACCCAAGAACTTGAACAAGAGAAAGAAGTTAACAGGGAAACTACCTCGCTGACAGGCAGTGGCTCACACATGAAATGGCCTGAAATTTTATCTGTATGCTCACTATCAGGAAGCCTCATGCGAATTTTCATTGGAAAGCTCACAGACAGGCACAGGCTGCATTAACGCAGCTGCACACATAGATGGAGCCCCAGCACAGACAAAACGAGTACATTCCCTCAGCCTTAACACCAGTTACAGTACTACTGCAACTGAAGATTCAAATTCATTAGCATTTAAATAACTTCAGATACTAAAGCTGCTACCTTACTTACTGACTCTGTATAGTACAGAGAGCTATAGGTGACTTCTGCTTTCCTACTAAGGTCAGAAGCTTTAGAGTACAACTCAGAGCAGGATGTGCTTTGCCTTACTACAACCAGGCGGTATACTAGGGTCTCACCTAAAGAAAAAGCACATGCAAAACGACTGCAGATACTGCAGTCCTGAGCATATCGGTGAGGTTTGGTGCCAGCACATTAGAGATCAGAACAGCAGGACACTGGTGCCACAGAGTAGAGAGATATGTGGTAGGCTTCCCAACATTAAGCAACACTACCAATAGCCCCAGAAACTCTTGTCAGTAGCAGCTGCGTTCTTCAGCAGACTATTGCTGCTATGTGGTTCAAACCCCTATTCGCTACAGTTTATGGTCCACAGTTTAAATGTGTTGCTGTCCACTGGAGTTCACAGACCAGACCCAAGTACTAAATCTCCCCACACAGTGCACTAGAAGCCTTCAGAGCACAACAACTACAGAAGAAGGACAATGTGAATGGCATGCCTTGTTTGAAGTTGCTTGGGAACATTTACATTACCCAGTAGTCAATTTTTAAGCCATAACCCAGGATCCAGGATAACCAAGGAAGAGCTGATTCAGTCAGTCAGCGCAGAACACTGCTGTGAGACTTAAGTGTCACTGTTCTTTCAAGATTCACAACTACAAACCCTTCCTTCAGCCAGGTGGCTATGTCAGCTCTTCCTCATAAAGGTCATCCATTCAAGAAGAAAACTCCCTGTTTTTTCAGCTGCCAGTGTAGTTGTTACAGGACTTACTCAAGATGTGGGGAAACAGATTTAAACCACGTCTGTGCCTGAGCTGTCTTGAACCCCCATTTTCCAAAGCAGTGGCCTAGATACTCTAGATGAAGTGCTTTCAGTCTTCTCTGAGTAAGCTGTTGTAATGCTGCTGCAACTCCCCTTTTGTTGGTATGTCTTAAGGGCTTTAGGTCCTTAGAAGGGTAAGCACAGCTGAGTAGGAAAACTGAGAACTCAATTATGCCACGTGGACCTTCTTCTTTGTGCGTCTAGCACAGCAATAGCTTACTAAAGAAAAAGACTGACTGAAGTCCAAATGGTAATTAGAACAACAGGGCATTTTGGAGTTCATGAGCCTATCCTGAACTACTGTAACAGCCACAATAATCTGCCTGAGCTCCTAAAAAAGAAATCTTAGCCTAAAGGTTTTGTTACCATAAATTCTCACCTTGAACCTTGAGTTATGTTACCTCCAGAAGAGCACGAAAATATGCTTATGATGAAGTGTTTAACTTACTGAGTTTTTAGCTTTTCTGCAGTCCTTACGAATTCAACTTTCTTAGCTTGCTCAGCTCTCATCTTCCAGTTCTGAAATTGTTGACCAGCACCTGCAGTACTGGAACAGCTGTCATTCTGTACATAACAAAACCAAATATTATTCAAAACCAATTGTTTTTTAAATGCTTATTGGTTATTTTTAAGCAGACAACACCACAGCGCAGAGTAACAGCATTACTTCAGTTGTATACCGGTGCAATTCAACTAGTTTTAAGTCACACAGGTATAAAACTGGAGCAATGGCAAGCTGATGACTGTATACAAAACCACATTCTTCAGTGGAAAAATGGAAAGACTGCAACACCAGCTTGCTTTAAGAGAGGCTGCTCACCACACTGCAACACTCAATCAAGGCAACCGCCTTGCCTCTCATGGCGGTCAGCCTCTGACGAGTCTGAGTAACCACCCACCTGACTATAAGCAAGTAGTCTACACTAGGCAGATTACCCCCATTTCATCTTGTTTAAGAAAAGCACTAGCTTAATATCTCTAACCTGCTTAATAACGCTTGCAAATTGCCAACTCGTATTCATAGCAACCCTGGACATCCTTAACACAACCACTGCTAGGAATGCAGTTAATGAAACCGCCTGCTCACGTTATGAAGCTACCATTTTGAGGCCAGCCCGCCAAACCCGCACTGCTTCCTACAGGTCTCTTTTTAACGTTTATCCCTGCACCTTCTATGAGGCTGTAACTCCTCGGCCGCCGCCGCCTCCCGGCGGGCCCGCAGAGACGGGCTCCCCCCGGCCGGCGGGAAAGAAAAACCGGCGGGCTGGGCGGCGGCGGCGGCCCCGCGGCGCGGCGAGACAAGACGAGCCCTTTACCTGTTCCTGCCCGGCGGCGGCCGCCGCAGCGACTGCCATCGCCAGAGCAGCCATTTTGACGGCGGCCGCGGGTGCCGCGCCGCCCCGCCGGCGGCGCTGAGGGGCGGCCCGCGCCCCGCCCCGCCCCGCCCCGCCCCGCCCCGCCGCGCCCCGGCCGCTTGAGGCGCCCGCAGTCGCTGGGATTTCGGCAGAGCGCAGGTCGGGGTCGGGGGGATTTGGCCCGCGTTGTCCGAACCGAACGGTGCGTCCGAGAGATGTGCCGCCGCCTTGAGGGGGAAGGTGCCCTCCAGAGTGCCCGCAGCCGCGCGGTCGAGGTGGTGAGCGTTCGGAGCAGACGGCGGCCTCGAAAGGCCCCAACCTCTTTTCCGGTGCTGTTGGAGCCCCCTCAGTTGTCTTGAAGAGCTGGGGCCGCGGGCTGGGCGTCGCAAGGTGGTGTCCCGTCACAGCGACGTGCTGAAGACCCGCTGGACAGCCCTGGCCTGGCCTGTGGGGCTGTTCAGGAATCCTGTCCGTGGAGATCCATCAAATGGCATGGCAGCCGGTGGTGCTTGCTGTAGGGTAGCACTGTGTCGGGCTCTTCTCTCAGTGGCTGGTGTTAATTGGGAAGAGCCGTGCATGGTTGTGATTTGACTATGACTGATTAACTGTCTTGTATCTACGACTGAACACTTTTTTTCTGCTTTCTTAACTCACGGAGGGCACTTGTTACTGGCTCTGGTTTCATTTATGTTAGGACACAACGTTTTGTATTGATTGCTTCCTTCAGGAAGACCAGAATATATCCTCATTACCCTGACAGAAAATAAAAAGAGTTTTGCATTACTCAATACATTTTTGGGACTCTCAAGATCTTGTTTTTCACTCACGTATACCAATCAAACTTTTAATGAGTTGCCAGTTAACATTTCTGCAGAATAGAAATCATCTATTCATGTAGTGGCTTTGCTAGCTAAAGAGATTTTACAAACTGGTGTTTTCCCAGCTGCAGAACACAAAAGCATTCACAGATGCTAACCAAATGGCCTAAGCTGAAGACATTTTATTGCCTAATTGATGTTTTTAAGAGCACTTTCCTGATATATTTTTCCTCTTCATGCTTTATGGCTGCACTGACATTTGGTTTCTTTGTATTTGCTGAATAGGAGTTAACAAGTAAAGGAGAACATTTCAAAACCTGAAAACAGTCATCAGCATAAATTAAGGAGGATTGTTCTCACAGATTGCTACCTGAAATGGCTTGTAAAAGTATTCTCTCCACAGCAGCATTTCAAAGTCTTCTTTGTCTTGTCCTTCACTATCAGATGTAAGAGAAAAAAGTGTGTCTTCTAGAACTTGTTTGTATTTGCTTTCCTTTGGTTACTGTCAGCCCTTCCAAGGTTTCTGTTACAAGGATCAGCAAACTGATAACTGGTCAGGGATTGCTCCACAGCAAGCACCTGTTTTCAGCAAGCATTTTAAAAAGGTGGCTCCGGTCATGGTGTAATTCAGATACTGTTCAGTAGTTTACCAAATTCTGGATGGTCAATCTATATTATTGTTTGCCACACATTTTACTTGTGAGTTACTCAGAATCCTGAGGACTTTGGAAAGATGCCGTAGAAACCATGTGCAGAGATATTTCAGGTATTGGAGCAGAGCTTGGCTTTGCTAGTTCTTTGCTAGCACTAGGGAGGGTCAGGCATCAAGGAGTGATGCTGGTATAAAGATGAACCCTGGCTTTCAGCTGGGCCAGGACGTTATTTCATTCCTTCTAAGAAGCAGGATGCATCTAAGCCAGGATATGCCTGTGGTGGGTTGGCCTTGGCTGGCCACCAGGTGCCTACCAAGCTGCTCTATCACTCTCCCTCCTCCGAAGGACAGGGGGAGAAAATAAGATGAAAACCTCATAGGTCAGTAAAGGCAATTTAATAAGTAAAAGCAAAGGCTGCGTTCGGAAGCAAAGGAAAGCAAAATGATTTATTCTCTACTTCCCATCAGCAGATGATGTCCAGCCACTTCCTGGGAAGTACAGCCCCAGTACACTTAGCGGTTGCTTTAGAAGACAAACACCTTAATAAGAAATGCCCCCCTCCCCCCCCGGCCTTTTCTCTTAGCTATTATTGCTGAGCACGACATCATATGGTATGGAATATGCCTTTGGTCAGTTTGGGTCAGCTGTCCTGGCTGTGTCCCCTCCCAACCTCTTGCCTACCCCTAGCCCACCGGCCTTTGGGGAGGATGTTGGAGAGACAGCCCTGATGTTGCGCAAGCACTGATCAGCAGTAGCCCAAATGCTGGCGTGTTGTCAACACCTTTCTAGCTACAAACACAAAGCACAGCTCTATGTGGGCTGCAGTGGGGAAAGTTAACTCCAACCCAGCCAGACCAAATACAATGGCACAACTCTTGGGTGGCCTCTGTGTCCTTTTTGTAAACAGGTAATCTAGATCCAGAAGAAATGAGCTAGATAATTACGTAAGGTAAATACATCCCGACCTCTCTCTCACTCTCTCAGCTTAGTTTGGTGTTTGAGGTTAGCAAATCCCTGACTTCTGTGTGTGTTTTGCTTCATAAAAGCTTTCAAGATTTTGCAAAGAAATCAAGCATGGAAATACACCAAGAAAAAAATAAAGCTGTTAAAATTTAAAGGAACTGGGTAAACAGAACAAAAAAGCCCAAGTAACAGAAAAAAACCTGTTAGCCAGGAAGATACGATGCCAGCAATCAAAGATTTGATCACAGCCACTTACCTTTATGGAAGAGGCCTCGTGTCACAGTATTGGTTCACCATTTTCCTGAAATCCTTCAAGCCAAATAGAGAAAAAGGACTGCACAGTAACGTTCCATTCCCATCCATGAGATCCTTGAGGAAATTGCCTATCTTACAAGGACGCATAAGCATCCACTCACTGGATGCAGATCCCCAGAAGAAAGACTTTCCTAAGTCAATATTTCTCTTCAAAGTGTTGGGGTTTTTTTTGTTTTTTGTTTTTTTTGTTGTTTTTTTTTTAACTGGTGCCTTATCTCTGAGTCCTCAACAAGAATGCATCAGGGGAGTTGTAAAGTATCAAGCAGAAAAGACAGCCTGTGTTAAAGAAGCAAACTGGAAGCAGTTTAAAAGAGAACGAATAAACTAATGATCAGAAAACCAAAGCCTTTAACCCTGTGGGTACAACTATCCACTTGTGAAGGCACTCATAAAAAATTGTCTAGTTATCCTAGACTATAAAAGCACCCAGCTGCTGCTAACAACATGGGCTTTCCCTGTATTTTCATTTCTGAAAAAAATGTCTCCACTCTACTCTGCTCAGACTCACAGGTCAGAATTAAACCAACTCAGGGCATCAGCCAGAATATGAAAAAAAACATGGATGCAGGTGGAAAAAAAGCTATTACAGGTACATGGATGGTATGTGCTTATTCTGGGGTGCTGTAATAATGCATGCTGGGGGGTGATAAGCAGAGTAGGGAGAGCACCTGATAGGTACACTGTGGGAACATATTTAGCTAATGGTCACAAGAGCATTCCAGATGCTTTAGAAGGCCTTGAACAGAATAAACAAGAAGACAAAAATAAGAAAGATATCAATTAGAAGAACACAGGTGCGCATTCCATGATAAAGGGAACTTGGCACAAAGAACCTCAATTCGGCAGTTTATCTTGACCAATTAGACTGAGACAAGTTTCGCATGTTTTAGTTAGTATAACCAATTATGTCTTATGTTTATGCGCGTGTACAGTGTTGATATAACTAATCATTAAGTGTAACTAGGCACGTGGACAGTGCGTGAGTAATGTGTGTAACCAATAGTAAAATAGCTAAACGCATGTACGGATGTAACCAATGTATAAAATGATGTCTGATGCTCTAGTAAAGGGTCTTCAACTATGATCATATTGGTCGTTGAGTCCATGATTATGCTCCCGCAGTACACCAGCAGTAAGTGCAATAGTGCAGATGTGGGCAGTGGTGGTACAGTTCTGCACTGTGAAGGCAGGCTGCTTTCATCTCTTTAGTTTTTGTCCACCAGGTGTCATCTGAGAAGCACCTGATAGCTACTACAGGCATAGCTTTTGTGTTTTTTTTCTTTCTAGAAACCAACAGCAAGCTTTTACTGTCTATAAGCAACACATCCTGCATTCAGCCTTTTGGCTGTCTCTATCCCTCTTTACAGGATGATCTGATCTGGCCCCGTACTGGCGCCATCAGCTCCCCTTCATTTGATGAGGACAGAGTAATTAGTACCCTTGGGAAACACAGGAGAGAGTGGTCATCACTTCTTCCTCTGAGCCCTGTCCTGGAGTGCTAGCAGACCTGACAGCCTGGACACACAAAGGTTTGTTGTTCTGCAGCCACAGCCCAGTGTTGGTGTCCCCCAGTACCTTTTCCTGCCAGTGCCTAACTTGCCCCAGAAGTTGAGGAGCTCCAGACTAGACAGTGGCAGTATAGTAGGTCCCTTTTCTGTTCCCCAAATGAGTGCCTATTCTGCTCACCCTAACTCATGTTTTGCATAAAGCTTTGCTTTAGGTAGAAAGAACTTTGCATGGTGTCATGATGGCAAGGAACAGTGGCTTGGCTTTCATGTTTTGTTCTGTGTAGAAGGCATCTCCAAAGAAGCTAAAAGCACAAGATACAGAAAGAGGCCTGGAGTCAGTAGCTTAGTTTTAGTAAATGTTTGTAGGATAATATAGATGGTAGGAATAAAAAAAACCTGTATTCATAATGTCCACAGAAATATCTGCTCATCTAAACTACCACTTCCTTTCCTTTCTGTAAAACACAGTCTGTATCTTTCAAGAAAATACATGAAACTTTATTTGAACCCCGGTTGAAGTCTAGATTTCATGCTAAAAGTGAAGTGGAAGACCAAAAGGGAAATGAAAAAACCTGAACAAATCCACGTGACAAATCCAAGGGTCCCAAATGAACAGGAGCACTTCATTTTACTGTTCTTCACTCTCTCCTGATTTATAACTGTGTAAATGACAACTGAATCTGATCTCTTAATAATTCGTCCTATTCCTTCCTTTTTTCCTCCAATTCGTTCCTTCTTTTTTTCCACTCTCTAGGATTTCCTCATCATTGCCAATTCTTGGCTCTTCTGTAATTCTCTCCTTCTTCATCTCCCTTTCCTGTTACAAAAGGAAGAAGAAAATGTTCCTGCAACTGTACTTGAAACACACAAAAAGAGATAGCAGGCATGCCAGTAGAACACAGAGTGATAGTCCTAAGTTCAAGTCCCAATCTTGCAAAATACCTTCCTTCTTAGATCCTGCAAGCAGAGGACAGAGATGTGCTCTGGCAAAATTACAGGAAGTTTTGGGCTTGGCCAAACCTCAACACAGCAAAAAGTTGGATGCTCTCCCCAGTACACATTTGTATATTCAATCAACAACCTTAGCAGCTGCTTGTGTTTGAAACTGGCACACTGCATAGGTCACACTATTGACAGCATCAGTCATGCTGGGGCTTCAAGAGCTTACTCAGCAGCTGTCTCTGCCACTTCTTTTTCATGGTGAGTTTTTAATTTATCAGCTCCTATGCTACTTTTCTGCAGCTGGTTATTAATTCAGTCAAGTGTGATGAACTTTCTTAGGGCCTTTCATTGGCCTTTTCTGTGGCTTCTGCAAAAAATTGGCTGCCTACTTCAGGCTGTCGAGAGCTTTTCTTCCTCCTGTCACATAAAGGCCAAGAGTCTACTAACTCAAGTCACTCTCAGCAGCACTCCCCAAAACCTCAAATAAGTCAGAGGCAGATAAATGAGAATGCGTTACCAACATAATGAAGGTTGTCTAGGGTAGTGTGCCCTACAGAAAAGAGAGGGTTTCCTAGGTCATGCGGAGAATGGCTGGCTGGCAAAGCTGACTTGTACTAGGAGCAAGTGCAAGGATATTTGTGTGCAAACGCGAAGCTGCCATACACAGATGAAGAGAATCACTTGGTCTGTCACAAGTGTATGGCCTGGTGTTGCTACAGCTGGAAGTGTTTAAGAGTTTCGGCATTGATTTCATAATGGGCACATTAAAGCTCTAAATTTTTATGATTACTTCTATTTTTCTCAGTTCTAGTCTCTACAGCTCTCTATGGTAGCTATGAGAGTTACATGGTTAAATTAGTAATCAGAATTAAATTTTTAATCAGAATTTAAAAGCTACATTTTAGAATGTTGTACGTCTACATTTTTGATTTGTAGTTACTGTAAGTCCTTATGCTTAAGCAGCTAACTGAGCGTGTGTGTGACTTGGGACTGTAACTGTACAACCAGTACAGCAACACACATATGTCAATCACAGTCACAATTTTCACCTCCTTTATTCTGGATATGTGGCTGAAAGATGCAAGACACCCTCACTGCTAGTTAACATGGAAGCAAGTCTTTGTAGTTTAAAAGGAGAAAACATTAACAAAAAGTCCATTCACAGCAAAAAAATCATATTGTCCAAATTCAGATTAAAAAATAAATTTGAAATGGTGACAACAACTACTATTTTCATGGCCACCATACAGCTACTCCAGTTTCACAGATTATTCCAGATTTCAGTAGCACAAACTTAAACATTGGGGGTTTCACAGATCTGCTCTTTCAAGGAAAAGAAGCAGTTGGCTAGCAGGTTTTATTCACATTCACTGAGTATTCTTTGACCAACACCCATTTGTCAAAGAGAAGCACCTTCCAGACCATATTAAACATTGCCTCTAATTTCACACCTGGCCTCAGAACTGTTTACTGTAAAACATGACATTATCTGTGCAAGAATATACCTGTCTGTGCCCATATTAGGTCAAATAAGTGTTTTGGCAAAAGAGGCAGTAAATTTTTGTGGGTGTAAGATAGGATCTTGGTACTATTTTAGAGGAAAGGATGTGGTGAAGACCCTCAACACATTGTCCCCTTCCCTTGATCTTCCATGCAATCTCTCATGTGGAGTATGCAGTCTCAAAGTTGTGTGACACTGGGATAAGTACTCCTGGTTTCTGCCCTGACTAAACATTTGCCCCGGTGAAGCCAGTAGAAATGTTGCCGTGTAAACAAGTTGACACGAACACCATTTGTGTCTAACTTGATGCTTTTTGCTAAGGTTTTGGACAACTTTTTCAGGTTTGTAACACTGCCTTCAGGTTTTAGGACTTCTTGTGTCCAGGTCTCAACCACAAATACTATTGAAGCAGCATTCACAAGCAGTGTGAGAGGAAACAGAGAGCTCAGGAGGCTTTAAAGCCCTTGGTTTACATTATTGCCTTCATTTTTCATCTTCCCGGATTTTAAAACAATATTTAGAGCCAGAAGAGCCCCAGTAGAAAAACTTAAGAAGCAGAAATAGATGAGACTACAGGGCAAGGAGAGACTACCTGTTACATATGCGAGGACTGGTCTGGTAGCCTGCATACTGTTCCTACAAAACTCTGCCTCTCTATGTCACCAGTATTGTAGTTCTCAGCATAGCTGCAGGAAGCTGAGGCTGTGATGGGAACCTGAAAAATACTCTGTGTAGATGATTCGCAGATGTGTTTGAAGACAATGATTTCTTATATATTTGGCCAGCAAGAAGCATAAAGTGACAAGGATTTTTTGGTTGGCTTTTTTTTCCCCTGGATTGGTACTACTGCATAACTACCTTAGAAGGATCAGCATGGCCATTATTGATTTCTGTCTGCAGTAGATAGGAATTAGAAAAGGTTTGAAATGAGCCAAAGGTGAAAATTAATCCAAGGAACATTAGTAGTACTCTTCTGTTGGAAACCTTCAATGTCAGGCAGGTGTTGTGCTAACATGGGTTAAAAATGCTATAATCAGTAAGTATTCCAGGGCCAAACTGTGATTAGTAATTAGGTTATGTCCTTATATTTTTTATTCTTTCCTGTTTGGGTTTTTTGCTTTTCATGGGATATCAGATTTTTGTCCCTTTCAAAGTAGAAAATGAAAGCAGAGCACTTTTGATTAGTCCCTGCCTGTTGCCAGAATGGCAAAATATTAAGCTGTTATTTTCAGTGGAAATGAATGGGCTATCAAGATGGATGAAACACTGTCATCTGCATGTAGGTAAAAAAATATTTTTATACATATAATGTGATATCAAATGTGCAAGGCACTGGAGATGGCTGGAGTGGAATAACTCACGGTGGAGGCACATCAATGCAGTGGGCCTGGAACGGTGACAGGGGTTCAGAGGTTGTCACTCCTGCCTCCAGCACAGCTGCCTGGGGGACCTGAGGGAAGTTGCAAAGGCACCACCCGTCCCTACACTGGAACATGCACACACCAGTGTGTAGTGCTGGAGGAGCTTGTGTGGATAGCGCTGCGGCATTGCCACACACCATAGGAATGAATGACAGTGTTGAGAATTGCACGTCAGCATTCGGTTAACCATTCACTTTGCAGCACACAAGATCAAATTAATAGTCACATGTGCATTTGTACTTGTGCTGCTGTTAAGCCACACCTCTAAAAAACTCACGCAAACATATGTAGAGTGTGCGTATAGTATCCTATCCTTGGTAGGTAACGTGGACTGCAAGCCTGCAGGTCACAGCAGGTCTTAGATAATCCACAGAAATATGTTTGGCTGTGAAAAACAACATTGTGGGGCACAACAGAGAAGTGAGGTATTCTTGCTTTCCTCTCACAAACAAGCAGTTGTACCAGGCTGATCCATGCTTCAGGCAGTTGATAAGGAAATGCAGGATATCATAAAACAAGCTTTGTCCCTTAGTGAAGTGTGTAAGTAAGGGTAATGCTGCTGATTACACCTGTGAGACGAAATAGCCTGCTGTACATACTTTTGGAGGATGAGAGGTGTGAGGAAGGTGAGAGGCGTGGCTATATGTTACAGAGCTCTCTGGCAGGTCAGGGAAAAATATGTAGCACAGTATATTGCATAGTTCCAGAATAATACAAACAGGTGGGACTGTTAGTGGGGGAATTTGCAGGGATAATTCATCAGCAGACAGCCCAGTATAATTACATGGTTTTAGCTGTGTATGAGCATGGACCAAAATCTAAAGGTCAAGGTGAGATTGCAAGTGGTTTTAAATGCTGGTGACAGTAGTATGCTCACAAAGCCAGCTGCCAAACTGGTGTGTGATGGTGTAGGCTGCTCTGTAGCACTCCTGATAATAACATCCACAGGTTTCCACTTTTTTCTGTGTTTCCCATGGGTACTAATCACAGGCACCGTCCACTTCCCACATAAATATTCACAGGACCCTTCCGAACTCCACTCAGATGGGTAGTCCCCAGAGCTGAGGCAGCACAAGAGATTGCGTAAAGCCACTTTTGCCCCTACCACTCTCCTCCTTGCCTTCTGGCTGAGTGGCACTTCAGTACCCACAGGAGAGGGAACCCACAATAAGCTGTAGGACGCCAGGGCTTTTCGCTTGTCAAGAGGCACATGTCTAAAGTGATAAACACACACTGTCAGTGCCCTATAAATAAACAAATGGTAGTTACTACCCAAGCAAAACAAAATACCCTTTTGTTGGCACCCTTTACAGATATTTAGCTGAATCTATGTTGAGAGAGGTATTAAACCTCTAAGTATACAATAGTCCATTTGGTAGCATATTCTAGATTGGTACATGATAAAGCTGGAAAACATCCCTCAAGCTCAACATTCTCCTTGGAAACAATTTCACTGCACAACCACACTATTAAGCAAACTGTTATATGCTCTAACAGAACTCCTCAGGCAGTTTTCTCTATTTCCAAGCTAAGTTCATCTTTTTTTTTTTTCCCCAGATGTAATTTTTTTTGTTTCATTGGAGAACTCCAGTAGGACCGGTATGCTCTTTCTCTTCCATCCTTCCTCTTCTGACACCTGTCAAAAGCTACTCCCATTTATTATGTTTTCTTTTAGGGAGAGCAAATCTGCATCCTGACCATTCCTGCAAGTCAGATTACGCTATCAGGGCATACCATCCTGTTGAGAACCTTTAGTATCCCAACTGTGTCCTGCAGCGCTGAGGATAATTAATGTTTATGACAGGGTACTATGAGTTGTTTGATCCCTGCTCTGCATAAGAGGAATTGTCCTTTCTTTTTTGACTGGACCTCTGCCGACCTTTTTGGGTTTTTGTTTGTTTGTTAACTGGTGTTTTTCTGTCATAGCAATACACTGAGCACTCAAATGAGTGCACCGTTTGCTAGGACCCAGGGATACTTATGTGGCAAATGAGCATGCGATTAGGCACACTGACTCTCTGACAGTGCTGTTATAAAGTGATTTGAAAAGTTCCCCCTGTTGGAGAACTCTGCTGCAGAAAGATGCATGGCTTGCTTTAACATGATCTTTGTGTTGGAAGCATCTATTAACACTTCAGTGTGTACATATTAGCATTTCATTACCTCTTCAAAACAAAAGCAATCCTTCTAACACTCTATTTCTGTGCCTATGGCATTAGATACTTCCATGCATTAAAGTCACTTTGTGTCTTTTCCTGAAGCCAGCTAAAATGACCCATAAGGATTTTCCCAATGCACCCATGTCCCAGATGGCAAAGAGCTGACATCATGTCTCTTCCATTCCCCAGCTGTGGGCTCAGGGCACATGGGTGAGGGACAAGCTTGTTTGGAAGTGTAGGAAGCCACATAACCTGGAAACAGCTGAGTTTGATGGGGAACTGCCTTGCTGAGTTACCCCCATGCGACGCATGGTTTACCTACATACCAGCATCTGCATTTCTCCTTCCATCCTGCCCTCAGTCTCCTTCTGGGTGCAATCAATGTGATGTAAGCGTTTGACTGCCAGGTTATTTTTCACATCACAGTTGCTCCTGTTGTGTTTGCACTAATACAGGTTCCTGCAAGGGTAAAGGAGCAGGCACAGTGGTGTGTCCACAGCCATGAAGTCAAAAGGAAATGCTGGGCCTTTCAAATCTGGCTCCAAGTGTCACATCACAACTTAGTCTCAGAAATATGAGAAGTGATCAAAATGTATTTTAATGCTTTCATTTCATAGAGCTTTCACATAGCTTTGCTTTTATCAGATGAGATTTTACTTGGGTAGATGAAGCAGCAGATGCTGCCAGTGCCATACCACTGCTGACGGACTACCTGTGGGAAATAGGAGCTTCTTGATGGCCATGGAGACACCCATTCAGACTGGGCCTGTGCCTGTCTGCTGTGTCATGCCACATGCAGGTCCAGCAGTATTAAATCCTAGTCCAAGTGCCAAATTCCATAACCAGGTACATACATTGATAACTTGACATGGTTGAGTAGGTCCCCCATAAAACAAATACTTGTGGGTGTAGATTCCAAGGTACTGAGGAATATATTACACAATCCCCACCCAGCGCTGATTGCTAGCCTCAAGACACATTCTTGTGGAAGCCTACTGATACATATGTATGTTCTGGTTTTAAACACTCTTGAAAATAAGCTTAGCTGTCATTCCTTATCTAACAGCTCTATCTTGTCTTTCTTTATTGTACAATATCAAGGTGCTTTCTCTGTATTGCTATGTCTGGTGTGCCAGAAAGATTGAAATCCTCTCTATAAAGATCCTGGAGGAGCAAGGGGAGAAAAAGAAAGATAACTGCTTGGGTCATGATCAGCAATTAGAGGAAAGAACAGCAGCAAGGGAATCTACAGATGCTTGTGTAATTCCAGTGTAACTCCTGAGTCTTAATGCACAGGAATTAATATTAATCCAAAACACAAACATCAAGTTCTTCCAAATGCTTTTTATTCATAACACCAATATTTCAAAGGTTTCAATCATAGTGTGCTTTAGCGTGCTTGTTAGTGAATCAGGCCATACTTCTCAATATGCACTTCTTCTGAGTTAGCCCCCAGCTGACCAGAAAGATATTGCATAAAACATGGTGTCTGCAAGTAAATGCGATAACAAAATTGTACTGAATGGCTAATCCCCAGACCTATGTTGTAGCTACCTTACATGATACTCGCAGCACAAAGTGGTTTAAGCGTTCCTCCTCATGTGTGGAAAGCTTTCTGTGGGAAGCACCTGAGATGGCAGCTGCTGTCAGAGCTCACCAAAAAGCATCAAACCTACCTGTTAGTAAATGCCATTTTCTGTCATGCTCCAGTCCTGAGGACATTTTCGTTCTGACCATTGTTGCGCTAAAGGGTAAAGGAATTTGGCAGAAAATAAAGCCCCTTGCGTTCCAGCTTATCCTCAGATGTCAGAGGGGCTAGGTGTGGCTAGGTTTAGTTTCTGAGTAATGTCCAATTCAGCGTTGTAAGTCTGGCCGCGTAATTATCACGATGATGGATGCACTTATAGCACACTGCACTCTCGGCTTAGCCACATTCAATGCACGAGAATTACCAGACTTAGGGAGTTTGGTTGCGTTAACAAACTATCACGACTAGATTAATGAGCAGCGCAGTTTATTAAAGCAACAGTACAGGTTCTTTTGGATTTCCAGTGATAAATACACTGTCTGCAAAGCACACGCAAATGACAATACAGTCAACTACAAGTGCATAAAATTAGGAAAGAAAAGAGCTCTAAAGGATTCTAAGTTTCCCGGGGAAGCACTCGGTACAGCCGAGTCTTTGAATCTCACCCAATAGGTATCCCTACAGGGGGCAAGAAAGGTTCATCCCATTGACTCATCCCAGAAGTCAGTGATGTCCTCCTGACTTGTCTATGATGGTATCCCTAATATTCTTCCCTAATAGTCCCTAATAGTCTTCCTTTTTTGGGGTCTTTTTATACTATTTTTCTTTTAGGTGGAGCTTGAGTGACTCTAGTCATACATACCTTTACTTTGATTGGTATAAAGTTCTCTTGCTTTGCTTTTAAAGGTATATGCTAGAAAAAATTCAGAGCGCATGCTCTGTGGGGGGTGGTTGCACCTTGGAGGTGGGTAGCTTTTGGGATGGAGGTGTGTTTTGGTATTATAATATTATAATGAGCAAAGTTCACCCAAAGGACATGGTGTTACATGTCAGTACCCCAGAACTGGGCATGTGTGATATAAATCAGAAGTAGGGCATTAGGTCAACAGAACCCCCATTATTTTACCTCCTTGCTTCAGTGGATTCAATGCAGGGACCAACCGTTCTTGTTCCTGTCGTTCCAGATCCCTATCCCTGTGATCACAGAGCCTGGCTGCGGTGCCTCCGCTCTGCTCCACCCTCCGTGTTACTTTTCAGAGTCAGCACACCAAGCTCCCCTGGTGTTGCTACCATCTAAAGTTGCAGGCTATATGTTGCTTAGGGAACTACCATGGAACTGATTCTTTGTGTGTCCATTGTATTCCCCCCTGGAGGTTCACCTTCCCTTGACGGGGAAGGAGGGGTGTCATATCGATAAGTCACCTCCAGCAAACATCCCACAACCATTTGCACATGAGTATTGACTGGGAGGCGTGAACGTGATCTATGCTATTCCCCTCCTGCTGTCCTGGCTTGGGGCAACCCTGCACACAGCTGATGGGGTGACGTGACATCTGGGTGCCCAGGGATGGATGCCCTGAATATTCAGACATACTTCCTGTACCAGATTGTAAGAGTAGGCACAAAGCACTGAAAAATGGACAGACTGTTAAACTGCCCTTTTTGTCAAGTGTTTGCACCAAACTCTCAGTATTTATCTAGAGTTTTAGAATGTGCCCTTCCCCACAGTATCTGTGCATGCACCTATATAATGGAAGTAATGTCTGTCTTTACAAACCTATGTGTGCATTATACTTATATACATTTCAGTATGTTACATCATTTTATAGAACTGGCCTGCTACTGGAAGTAAGGCTTAATTAAACTCAAATACCTTTTGTTATAGTGATTAAGAGCTATCGGGAACTAAAATTTTGGACTTTACTTGAAAAGGAATTATTCACTGTTTACTTGCAAAATAGACACAACGCCCACTGAGTCTCAGATATGCTGTGCCATGGTAAGAGCGTATGAGGATCAAAATTCTTTTTCTTAAACAATTAATATCCATATCAAGTAGAGAAATACAGTTTTTATCAAGTACAGAAATACAGTTTTTAAGTGGGTTTGGGCACACTGTCATGCACAAGTCTTCTGAAAGGCTATGTTAATCTGGGGCTAAATCATAGATGGCATCTCTACCCAAACCTGCACTGTGGAGGGTACAACCAGCTTAGGCCCTTTTGTTCCAAAGCCAAATGCTCCCTATTTAAACTAAAGTATTTGTTGCCCTGATTATAAAGACTAGTAATAGCAGGACTGATGAATTTCCCTACATTTGCACCAGCACGTGTAGTGGATATAATTGAAAAGCTGGTTTAAAGTGGTTAATGTTACATTTTCATTTTACATGGCTGGGCAAAAGCCAGTTGTCTAAAAGCCAGAGATGGATCAGTACTACAGATTTTATGCATTGCTTGCAGAACTGCTCCAGAACACTGTGCACTCAAAAAATATTAATGACATAGCCATAAACCAGACAGTAAACACTTCTGGTACATATGGAATTAGAGGGCTTAACTGTTGTTATATCCATAGTTGCCTAAATTATTAGCAGACCAGAGCATAGTGGTGTTTATGTTTTGAATAAAATACAATCCAACATAATAATTAACATAAAAAAATTAAAGCTGAAAAAAATCTTAGCTCTTTTTTTGAAAATAAAACCGAGAAGCAATCTAATATTGATAGAAAAATTAATCAAATAATCTAATGTGGAATTGGACCAATAGATTGCATTTTCACCTTACAAAAGTTTTATGCAAAATCCAGTAATGTACAGGTCTCTAACTCTTGCCGATATCGGCAAAAGTTTCATTTCTAAATACATTTTAAAGTTCTGTCTGTATAAAATTAATAATATAACACCTGGACTAATACAATGTGAATCAGAAAGAACATTAAATTCTGCTGTCCAAGGTGTCTGCTTCGTTAGTCTTGGGGCCATTATAATTTTCTTGGCTTTTGTCAATATATTAAATGTCTTCCAGAAACTCTTCTTAAAGAAGAATATTAGCACGCTTAGTAGTTCTTCCATGGTATCTAGAAAAAATCGATGTGGCGCTATAATGTCTGCTCTAAAATACATCAAATATCACAGTGCTTGAGCAGCAGCTCAAATTATCTAAATAAATACACTGACCTCTGTTTCCTAGTTTCTATTTGTTTTTACTGTTGCAGTTTAAAAATACACTAAAATAAATTTAAATATACACTAAAACATTAAATGCATTACATGAGTCAACAACAGAAGTTCTTGTCCCAGCAGGATGATGATATTAGGGTCACACAAGGCAGTTCATAGGAAAAGACAAGACTTGCCTTCTGCTCTTGCATGTGGCAAATCCTGCAGTGGTAATGAATGAGCTTCTGATGGGCTAGCTAGAAGGGAAATAAGAAAGGGAACGGCTGCTGGTAAAAGCCAAAGTTCACGGGGGAATGACCACCATGCAGCAGAGTGCCCACTGTCGCCTGGAAGCTCACACTGGGACAAATGGAGAAGTTGCCCTCAGAGGCTGCTGAAAGGCTGCAATTTTGGGGTTGTGGTGGGAATCTGTTCTTGGGATGGTGACCACCTGGAGACACATGGCTGCCCCCCTGCAAGGCCCAAAATAGCTGCCAAAGCTGACAAATGGACTGCAGACACTCTAAGTACACGTGCTTGCCAGGTATCCCGTTACAGGCCAATGCATCTAACATGTGTTTGCAGAAAAGGACTCCATTGTTGTCCTCTGCATCATGTAACTTCTGCTATGAATGGCATCTTTTTAATTTAGCCTGTTGATCTCTTTAACAGAAAAAGATTTAGCTTTTCTTTTACCATCTGGTGCTTTTTAAGCTTTGTTATTCTGGGAAATACTGTTCTCCAAATGGGTGAACTCGTCAATGCCCTCATATACTTCCAATACTTCGTTTTGTGGGCACAAAATAATAAAAATAGTCAAACGTGTAGTTATAGTAGGAATTCTTAGACCCTATTCAAATTATCCTTGATTGTTCAGAGGATTTTTGCTGATGAGACATTGTCAGATCTCTTCAGCTGGGCAAACGAGAAAGACAAATGCCAGCAGTTTTAGCTCCATGCTCTACCTCTCGCTTTTGTCTGCACTGCAGACTGAGCAGAGACACTAGCAAAGATGGGGTCTCTGTTTGTTAGAGCTGGTCTACATGGCAAGTCTTGCCAGGAAGAGGATGCTTTTTCTGGCTTGGGCTTTTTCTGGCTGGGTCTTGTAGCCCAGCAAACATTTGCATAGTAAAACTTCCTGAGAGAGACAAGGCACAAGTATTGGTCAAGTGAAAGCCCATTTTCAGCCTTCAGAACTTAGATCAAACAAGAAAAAACCTAAAATTTAGGACTGAAAAGGGCATAAAGGCCTGTCCAAGGACTGTCCATGGGAAACCCAGGGAAACATTCAGGCTGTTTTCACCCAACTCCAGGCCAGGTGCCTGGATCCTGTATGTCTTCTAATGTTTAGTAGTAAAGCCTGTAACTTCAATGAGAGTTGGGCTGAGTTTGTAGATAAAGTGTGCAGGTACTTTACCAAAGGCTTATTTTATCTGCAAAACTGACAATTCTCCCAAGGGAAACTGGAGCTCTGAAATTTGAAAAAGACCACATCTTCCCAGAACAAACCCTTTGCACTTTGAAGAATGTTTCTTTCACCAGTGCTTCTGTGGGAAAAGATTTTGAAAAAAAAATATTTCTCTTTTTGACTCCATTCCAAATAGCAAAGAATTTTTTACTCTTACTTTCTGCAAGGGCTTGGCTAACCACCTAACAAGTGACTTGTTGCACCACCACAGTAACAAAAGGTCTGATGTAATTCATTTGTAATGGAACAATGAGAATACTTGTCTCTCTTGTTCCTATGCAACTTTCAGCATTTCCAAAGGAACTATGAAAGCCTGAATTTGTAGAAACTACTAAGCTTTTTTGAACATCTGGAATAAAAGGAAAAGAGTGGGCAGGTTTCCTGCCTAATTTCTCAGAAAGAACAAGATAAGAAGTTAAATCAAAAAACAATTCAGTTTGTGAAAAGAAATGGCAGGAAAAAATGGATTTCTGTATCAAGGGGAACTTCTACACAGAGTGCCTGTCCACTGCTACAGGGAACAGCCCAGGCCGCCTCTTTAGGCTCAGGGCCTAAGTGCCAGCAGAGCAAGAAGTTAGAGGCCAAACCTAACGTTCCTAAGTAAAATATAAAATACATATGGTGAATAAAAGAGGGCATTAGTTTAGTATGAATTATTTTTATTTCCTTGGATTGAGTACAGTTCGCAGCAGACGTATAATGATTTCCTTCAGCTCAATTTTTCTACTGGCCTAGGAAGCTGCAAATGGGCCAAGTATCTTCCTCCAGTTTGAACAGCCAATATGAGAATTTTAACTTTTGGGTATATATTCCACTTCTCTGGTCTCCCAGCATTTCCTGCATGCAGTAGTCTAAGTCTGATTTAATCAACACCTTTTTTGGCTGGTGTTCTGTCAACTTCTGCACAGTTGGTCTGGTAGCAACCATACAATCAAGTGCTCTGCTACCTACAGCTGTGCAGCTGCGGCAGGATGCGTCTCAGGCAAGCACAGATCTGCCAGAAATCCTATTTAAAGACTCAGCTGCTGAAGCCTGAGGTGTTACACTAACTAATTTCTGTCTGATTAGTCTAGAGCTACTTTAATGTTAGCTAAGGAATGGATAGGCTGCAGCCACAAAGAGAGCTGACGATTTTGTAGGTGGATGCAGTGTCAATGAAACCAAAAAAAATGAGCCAGGGCTATTCAAGTGCTGCCTCAAATGTTGTGGCACAGGAGAATATATATCAGGAAGGCCTGATCCAACACCCTCTGGACTCAGTGATGGTCATTTCATGACTTTACTGCAACAGATCCTTAGATACAAGTAATAGCTGGGAAGTGTTTGAGAAACATTAATACTACTACCACTACTACCACTACTACCACTCCTCCTCCTCCTCCTCCTCCTCCTCCCTACCTTTTCATAGCAGGATTCCCCTTGCACAGTTGTGATTTCAGTGCTTACTAAAGATACCTGGGATTTTGTATCCCCTGTGCAAATAAATTCATGGGACCTTATTGGAAATATGTGCATACACTTTAGACATGCTCATACAAAGACTAAGCCTGAGCAAAAGCTAGGATTTGTAAAGCAATTTGAAATGAAAGATATTTGCAAGTGCAAAGGTATATTGTTATGGTAATTTCTTTCCTCATTTTACATATTACTTTTTCTCATTAGAAAATTTCACTTTTTTCTTCACAAAAAGTCTGTAGATACCCCATTTCTTAGAATAAGAGAAGGCAACATAAAAATAAATGAAGTTTTCCTTCAGATGCCTGGACCTAAATGCAAAGCAACATACTGTTCTGTCCTGTTCCAATGGGAAGACACTTTAAAGTGAATCTGAAAATACTTGCCAATTAATTTGCAATTGCTAAGAGCATAACTGCTTGGGGACTTCAGTCTGGCAAGATTTCTAAAGGCTGAATGTTGACATCTCTTTAGAAAGACATTTTCATGATGTACCTTTGAAACAACACACAGCCAAGCCTACAGTGCTACAGACTCAACCTCACCTGTTACAGCTGCCTGTACAGCTCCAGGCTTTGGTGAAATGTCTCTTTGATAATGGAAGAGTGACCAGCTTATGACTTAAAAAAGAAGACATACAGGTTGTGTTTCCCATATACCTTTAATACCCTTCGCATTGTAAATACTGGAAAATTACTGTCCACCTGGGGAAAAAGTCACAGATGTAGAAAGAAGTCATCAGTTCTGAAATGTCGTGGAAATAAAGCTGCAAATGCTTGCTGCCTGTTTGCTGTGCCCAGCAGTTTGGACTGTGCGGCCGGCAGAGGTCTAGCAGTGCACATCTTACTGCTGAGAGCCCCACGGATGGTCACCATGAGAGCAAGTTGGTAGGTACTGCCCTGCAGTCTAGCCTGTAGATGTTCTGAAGAGGCTTACAGCTCCATAAAGAACATTTCATGGGCCTACCCAAGTTGGCTACATATTTACTCATCACTAGATGTGTTTATTTTGTATAGAAAAAGGAATTAAAAACTAATTTTCCAATAAAGAAAGAGAAACATCCTCAGGTAATGGGGAAACCATGAAGACTTGCCACAAGAGAAAATCTTAAGCGTGTATTTAATGCTTAGTTTTAAGTATGTGTTTTCCTACATTTCCATCCAGAAGAGGACTTTTTCTAAAACAGTGTAGAAGTTGCTGAGTATGTCTTGGGCCACACTGGAAAGCTGATGGTCTTAGCTGGCAAAAAAAAAAAAAAAGTGTGATTTAGGATACTCACAGAAAGGGTCTTGCAGTAACCTGTGCACCACAGAGCTGTTGACTTTGACAGTAAAAAACCATATGTTCTATGTGCTAAAGCAGGCCAGCCAGGCAAAGCCTGCATGGGGTGAATTGTGTGTGCAAATACGTATTACCCATTCCGTCAATGTCAGTTCCTTCTTCATGGGGAGCCAGCTTTGTATTGATTTTTTCCAGCATTTGTTACTTATGTGACATTACTATCATTATGTGGTATTATTATTATTATTAATGTGCTATCAGTGTTATTAATGTGGTATCATTATTATTAATGTGATAGGATTATTACTACTACTACTACTACTACTACTACTACTACTACTGGGTATTATTCCAACATCTGGTATTTAGTAAATCATAAATGCATATATGGTTTAAGATGGGCACACATGCAGCTAATCCTTCCCAGAAATTGGCTCCAGAGTAAGCTGGGCTGCTGGTGTGCTCCCTGCAGACCTGCTACTCTAAGTTTCCTATTCAAAAGCCAAAACAGGGGTCACCATTTGGTCCAAATGAAGATGCTCTTGACTTGATTCCTGATTTTGTTTACATCACATATGCATTCCTTATTTACACATATAAAAGGCAAGACAGAAGAAAGTCCTGTGCCTGTGAGATGGGAGAATGAAGTACCATTAGGCTACGAAGCTCAGCTTTGCAGAAGATGAGCTTTGCACAAGTACAAACACATGTTTATCAGATAGAATGTGAATCAATAAAGCACCATTGCCCAATTTACCTTACTTTGATCATATCACATCGTTTGCCAAGCTTATCTAGTGCATGAAGCAAGTGGTTGACATAAAGTGTTGCCTGAGCAGAAAATGAACTTTGGCCAAGTATCAGAGAACAAGCAAGTTACAGGACTTGTTCATAGCAGCTTAAAGTAAAATAAATTATCTAGCTTTTATTTCTTCTGTGGGGACCTGACACAGTCCACATCAAACTCAAATTAAGAGGTAGGATCCTTTTTTAAACCCGCCAATCACTGAAAACATTGACATAAATCAAGAAAAAAACAAACTTCAGAAACACATACAGCAGTGACTAAGCAATCTAGATTATGCCTTTTCTCTATCTGAAAATTCAATGAAAGTGGATATTGAAAAGAAGGGTAGCAGTGTGAATGAAATAGGTGTGTATGGGTTTTTTTGAGCAGTAAAAAGTTACAGGTGAGTTTGACTTTGAACCGGCAATAGCACTATCTTACTGCCTTTGATTCCATTTGATTTAGTTGGCTATGATTTACTCTTCAGCTGTTCTCCCATTCATAGAAGTCAATATATGACTTGGACGACCTGTTACAACATGTAATTTTTTTTAGTTTAGCTCAGTTGAGTGATTGCTTGCTTTATTTTATCTTGAGAGATTTAAAAGTCATCAGAAGAGGAGATGAAAACCACCTGGACTTCTCCGGGATTGGGGTGATGTCCAGCCAGACTGCTACAGAGGTTAGAAAGGAACCCCAGCTCCTTATATGCCATGTCAGTCAGAACTTAGACAGTCACTATCTTGACTTTCCCAAGGTCATGAGGCTCCTGGGTTTTCTGTGCTCTCCCAAGAAAGCCATAAGGTTTGATATCCAGGATACATGCTGCAAAACTCAGGGATCAAAGTTATGCTGGGCCAATTTTGCTTTCTGCTCACTATGGGGTAGGTCTCACCCCACTGAAATGTAGATCAGGCTCAGAGTCTCTGTGCATTATGACTGGTAACAGGGCCATCCTGGGACAATTTCAGCAGCTTGAAGATTTCTGGGAAAAGGGTGCCTCGGTGCTGGCCTGTCTCTGTGAAATGGTCTCTGTGGGAGCAAGAATGATGAGGCAAAGGTGATGGCGGGGCTCTCTGCACACTGCTGCTGTGAGCTGGGTGACACTGCTGAACCAGGGTGGAGCAGACAGCTTACTGCGGAGAGTAATGCCCTACATGTATTTACATTTTTCATACCAGATTTCTTATTGTGCATGAATCACTTTTCAATGATCTGGCCATGTATTGTTGAAAAAACAAAGGTCCTCGTTTTCCACAGGGCAGGATGCCTATTAGCATTAGTATGGCTATCATAAACTCCTGTTTGGTTTATATGACAAGCTGTTCTCTTCAATGTTCAGAGGATGGAAATTTTAGCAGATTCAAGAAGACCCCAGCAAAAAACCTTCCTTCCTTGTTCCTCAGTGTATACTCAAGAAATAAACGGGACACAGATTTGGTAAGAGAACTAATGTTACAGCCACCTGGCTTCTTTGGTGTGTCCACCTCCATTCTCAGCAGTCCAGGTTAGTGCAGTTTGCGCCCCTATACACCCCCTCTGAAGCACTGCATTTCACTCTAGCATCAGTCCTGTGAATATAAACAGATTATCTGCCTCTCATTTCATTTAACACCAGGTTTGTGCGAATGGAAACTGATGACTCACAAGGATTGTTCTGGCACTGGCTCATTAGACTCAGGAGAAAATATTACAATGGCTTTTCCAGAGAGGGCAAATGTGGTTCCCTGAATAAACACACTGTACTAACTGGTAAGCCCCCCTGGCGTGGCTGGGCTTTATTGCTCTGTGTGCATATGTATCTTTCTGCCTGTCTCTGAACCAAGCTTATTTATGTAAAGGCTACTTGTGCAAATGAAAATGCTGTTGTTCCAAAGGACACATGCCAAGCAGTCAAAAAGTGTATTGAGTTTCTATCTGGCATAAAACCAAGGCCTCAGTGCTTTGCACAAAGCATCCCCAGCGCATGAGTAGTATGCAAAATATGATGGAAAATAGTGGCAGGGCCTGGCATCAAAAACCTTTTGCATAGTTTGGAGTCTCAATTGCAAGAAACCCTGAAAATGGTGTATACACAGGTATATCTATCTTTGTATTATGAATTTCTAGTATCATTACTGTAAATAACTAACATTTGAAGACAAAGGTTAAATGGACTAGTGCAGCAATGATAAACAGAGCAAAGAGGTGCCCTGAAGTGTCGCGAAGTAAAAGAGTGGGAAACATATGCAATGAAACATCTACAATGCTTGAAAACACCATATGTTGCTTTGCCAAGAGCTCTAGCTGTGCCACTTAACTGTGCTGAGCATTAGTCATGAAGCAAGACACCCTCCTGGGAGGGAATTGGAGTTAATGATCCTGTCTTTAAACAGGCTTCCCAATGCAGGAACCCTCTCCAACCACAAGCCTGCAGTCTTCTATTGCAGCAGGGGCCATCATCCTTATTTGGACTTCTTCTGTGGTATAAAGGATAAAAATAAAGTTTGCAAGCCTAGTTACAAAGTGGTTTCTAATGTGTATTCTAGGATATTACTACCCCATGAGTGTTGGGGTAGTGATATCCCTTGATGCCTTTTGGAAACAGGAGACCTGCCCTAATGAGTGGTAGGTCCCTCCCAGCCCACCTTCCTACATCATGGGCAAGAACATGTCTGGGAATCCAGCTAGGAAGCTTTGCTAGGGCCTTTTGCTATGATGGCTTAATTCCGACTGACCTTTGCCTCCATTAGGCAGATGTTGCCATTGCAAAGGGGGTCCAAATCTGCCAGATTGCTTCCCAGTGAGTATCTCCCAGTGTCAGTGAAATCCTCATGTGGCTTAAGGGACATGCAGGTGTCAGTGGTGGACTCTCAGTAAAAATGTTGACACCAAGCATCAACCATCACTGATGTGAAAAAGGAGATGAGATCTACCTCAGCACTTTAGAGAAATCCTGTGTCACCTGTAAGGGCATATTGCTTTCCCCATTCGGTGACCAGTGCAGAGCCTTGGCACCCTGCAGCTCACACTCGTTCCCACCCCTCTGAAGGAAGCTGGAAATGGAAAGAGGTGGAGAGAAAGGTTTGTGTATCTGAACTAGCAGTTGGAAGAGAAAACAAAAGTGTTCAGAGAACAGCACAAAATAGTCAGTGCCTTCCCAGGATTTGAAAGTAAGTAATGACATTCTGCTATATTCTGCCTAAAATTCTCTTTACAGTTTCTCTCAGACAAGGTTTAAATACCTAATTCATGACATTAATTTAGAGAATGAAGTGAGGCAGTTAAATTAGGAACTGTATCTCCTCTCTTCTGGCAACAGGAAAAGGAATGGACTTACAGAACTTGAGGTCCATCTGGAGAAAACAACAACTCAGTTCTCAGCAATGATCAGAAAAGTGAAGGAAGATCTGAGTTGTTCAGAAAACGGTAAAGGACTAACCAGGGAATTCCATTATGCCACTGTATGTATATCTATGATATATCTGCATCTTGGATACTGCATTTGATTTGAAACAGCTCAGATAAGTCAAAGAATTAAGAAGTTACAGAGAAGAATGGCAGATTTATGAAGCTAGAGAACAGCTTTCCTAAGATAAAAATTCAAACATTTTAAGACACTTCAGTCTGGAAAGGAGCAGGACTCAGGGATCTAAAATCTTGAGTGACTTGAAGGAGTTGACCATTTTTCATGGGCTCTTCCAACACAAAGCCTTGGGGACATTGACTGAAATAAACATAGGGAGGTTCCAGACGAGCGCAAGGGTGGCTCTTCACAAAACACACAATTAACTTGTATCACTCTCTGCTGCAAGACATTGTAAATGGTAAAAGTTGCCTGCGTTTTCAGCATAACTCAACAAATTCATGGGAAAAGTTGATCTAGGTTTACTAAACAGAAAGAAACCACCACCTAAAGATGGAAGTACTCTTTGGAAAGTACTCACTGGATTTTTCTAGGTCTTCCCTGCCCTTTCATCCAGACTAAACAAGTCTCATGAAAAGTTATCTGGTGAAATTTTATAAGACTTTTAAACCAGCTTTGTTGTTATTATTATCAACTAACTTGGAACTAGTCAGTAATCTTTCCATTTTGGGGAAAATATTCATGACTTGAAAAAGACTTAGAAAACACAAGGCAAATATTCAGAGATTGAATAATTGTGCGGGTGAATGGAAAGACTGAATTTGTCTGTGTACTGGTTCGTAAGATTAGTGAATCAATCTGCATGCCTAAGTGTAGCTTTGAGGATGGAGCTTCTGATTTTTATCACACAATATGATTATGCAATGGCTTTTGAAAACTTGTTTGAAAATGCACTGGACTGGCCTTTTGTCCAAACTATGCACATGGTCTAATTCATTATATTTTGAGCTGTCAGTCAGGTGGATTCCAAAAGCAAAAACAACTGCAGCTTCGGAATAGTGAAGGAAAGAGAATATTCCCATGCAAGTCTTACCTGCTTAGAAAAGCAAGAGAGAGCTTGCAAGAGAGAGGCTGAGAAGCCTATGCAGATGATGGACTTTCTGCTTCCCCTGTCCAATTCTATCTGATCCTGTCTAGGAGGTTCCTGCTTGAGGTTACACCTGCAGTCTTGTTCATGTTTTAACAATTTCTGAGGAATTTTCATTCATATTCCAGGTGCTGTAATGGAATAGAAAATGTATGTGTGGCTGAACTGTGGCATGAAATCTCTAGTATCCAAGGAAACAGAGAACACATAGGCAACTCATCCTGTAAAAAGCTAAACCAAATTATCCATATTGTTTTACTTGTCCAAGGGACTTATTTTCTCACTCAGATAAACCACTGTAAGAATATTTAAAATGTCAAAATGGAACCCACATTGCAAAATATAGATCCTAGCCTCAAGCACCCTAGTTCTTAACAGGGTTTTCATTTGCAGGTGTAATTTTGGCCTATTAAAATCACAAGGATGAATCACAGACCCATTATTTGTCTCCAAAAACATGGATCACCTCTCAAGATGAGATATTTTCTTGCAGGTTGCTAGTTCATGCCTGCCAGTAATAAGAAGGAAATTGTAATTAGTTGGTTAGGCAAAAAAATGAGATGTACTGGAGTGAAAATATTGAAATACTATCCAGTAATCTCAAAAGAACCACAAAAGGAAAATGTCCCCTCATGTTTTCACTACAGTTTACCTGGTGCCACCCAGAAGTGAGAACTGCTGCAGTGCTAGGAAAAATGTTTCTGTCAGAGCTTTCCATTGCAGCAGGGCGCTCATGTTATGAGTAAAAATGGGAAGAAACCTGCAGACAAACAGTATGGATAAGTGGGTCCTTTTGATCTGTTTTGTATAGCCAAACAAAGCCAGTGTAATGCTTTTTGTTCCATTCCTTGCTTTTTTTTTTAATATACATATATATTTATACTTTTATATATATATATATATATATATATATATATATATATATATAAAGCCAATATCATTATCCAGAGTTGCTATTTCAATGAATAATCAGGTGCAGACAAACCCTTAGGCTTAGTGGAAAGGGGTCAAAATGGGGCCAAGAAGCTGTGTGTTAGTTTCCACGGCTTATTTTTTAAGTTAGGGAAAAAACAAAACAAGAACAAATGTAAAATCTCAGTGATAACCAGTGTAAGAGAGAGGTGTATTCCTTGTTTTAAAGTGTTGTGGTTTGGTATTGCCCTGCAGCGTGCACTTGCTGTACATGCAGGACTGCATACACACACTCATGAGCTCTGTGGGGTGCCTGAGGTTGGCCTAGACAGTTCAAATGTGCCACGGATAGATTTTTGAGGTCCAGGGGTCTACTGAGAGTCCAGGTTGCCCAAGTACATCACGGCTTTTTGTGCTGTCACCTATTGGGTGAGAAGTGGACAGCGCTAGAGCTGCCCAGCCTTGGGTCTAGACAGTCCCAGCAAGTTTAAATGCATACATATACCTCGCATATGCACATATACACATACACTGCTCTCATGCAGAGAGCAGAAGACAAGGCTAAACAGATCTGAATATAAATGTAGTACCTGTATAGGCACAAAAATTGCACTGGCTTCAGTGGGAGGAGGGTCAGCACCCCTTAACACTGGCACTGGAGCAGCATACCTCTGTGCACAGACCATCCAGACTGTGAGGGTTCATGCAGAACCCTAGGAAGGCTGCAGCCTTACAGACAAATCATACCTGGTGACAAGGTGTCATCCTGATTGTCCAGTTGCAAGCTAAGGCCTTTAATTGCTAGACCTCCCCAGTGTGAGGGAAACCTGGGCATGTACTGAGGCGCCTTACAAGGAGATAGAATAAACCTTTCTAATTTTAATGACTTTAAAGTGAATCCCATTATTCTGGGAGGTGGACATGTCTAAGCAATGATTTTTGCTGATCAGGGCTAGGGTCTACTTTATTTGCAAAAGAATAAAACAGAGGTCCACGCTGCGCAGCCAGGACTTCTTGGTCAGTACTCAGTCCAGCAACTAGCTCCAGCAGCTGCGGTGGACACTGACACCTAAGAGCCGCACCAAAATTGAACTAATGCATTGCTCATGCAATAAGCAGTAAAGTCAAACGAAAACAATTGATAGTTACCCCAGGGAATTTGCTTGGCTTGGCCACTGCATGACTTAAGAGTCAAAAAAATGACCTGTTGCAAAGATCCACTTTGACAGCCTGTGCTGGGACCAAATCTGCTCCTGGGTGCGTAGTGCTCAGTAACAGAAGTTGGCAAGCTCTACTTTTAAAACAATAATACCTAAGGAATTATATGACCGAGAAACTCCTGTTAATGTTTACTGTGTTGCAGAGAAGAGATCATTTGTTTCTGAGAAGAACACGAGGTTCAACCAGAGGTGACCGACAAGAGTTCACGTGAGACCAGATCATTCTGGCACTTGTCTCCAGGTGAGTGGTTTCAAGACCTGGGGGATGCCTTTCTGTGTCCCAGAACACTTTTAATAAATATGGCAGGAGGCCTTACGTCTACTGAAGATTATTTCCCTCATTTTCAGGCTGTTTCCAACGATTTCTTGTCATTGTTCAGCCCTTTCTCTCACTTCTGCAGCCAGGAGAAAGGACAAATGGTCCTGAGTTAAGGGTGGTCTCAACTATGTCATCATTTATCCATTTCTACAGTCCACCACATCTGACAGTATAGTCCGAGGTGTGTGGTGAGACCCTGGTATGAAGTGCAGCCCCTGAAGTACTTGTCTGTCAGCCTTCGACCATAGGAACCCAGAAGAAAACCAGGCAGAAATGTCTCTGAGGATACTGGCAGGAACCACAGTACCTTTGCACTGTGAAAAGGCAAAGCCTCAGTACTGCTTCAAGGCACCATTCCTGTGGCAGGAGGAGTGATGAAGCCAGGGACCAAGACTCCTTCTGTGCCATCTTTCTTGCCACATCTCTCCTCACCTGGTGCCCCAAGAGGTGTGAGCAGAGCCAGAGGCTGCATGTGAACTGGGTTGCCTTGCTTTCCACTCTGACGTGAGCATCTTCGCAGGAGCTGACCCCTGAGCAAAGCTCAAAGGAGAGGGATGAGCAGTAGCATAGCCTTGTGACTTGTGAAAATGAGCACTGCTGATCCCAGATGTTTAAAAATTGCAGGACCCAGCAGAATAATATAATTAGCTAGAAAAAGTATCAGGAGATTAAAATAAAGCTTGGGCTCTTTTTAGTTGCTGTCTCATTTTTTGACCTTTAAAGCAACATTCAAGTTGTATTTTCTAGCTTTTCTTCACATCTGTGACAAGTAGAAATATACTCTTATTTTCTCTTTTTTAAAAAAAAATAAAGATGACTACACTGTCGTCATTTAATCCCCTGCCTCATCGTGAATAAGGTGAGATTCAGGATCAAATTCTGAGAGGGGTATGAAATGCCCTTCTCACTTCTCATGCTGCAGGCCACCCTTGCAGCACAGCACTGTCACCCCTGCTCTCACACTCTTAGAATTTCTCACCTTTCCAAGTAAAAAGCCAAGCACCTGCACTGTGGTCTCATGAACTGAGATGATGGGGAACCCACATAACACAGAAGAAACATTCCCCATCTCCTGTTTTATGATGCAGAGGTTTATTCCTTCCTCTCTCCCACCTCCTCACTGACCACTCCTCAGCTGGGCTTTCACAGCTGGAAAGGGGTGTGGGCTGCAGACAAAACCACCATGCTGTCCAAAATGACTTTACTGCTTCTTGCACAAGCAATGCATTGGTTTTGTTCAAAGGTTTCTTTCTAATAAAATGAATGTCAATGTCTATAAACTCTCTGACAAAATGTGACATACTCAGCATCACAGGAGCCAAGCTCAATTAAGCAAGAGGGAGACTGTTTTGCTCTTATTTGAGAACAGCAGGAAGAGAACAGGAGGTGGAGAGCTGTGATCTGCTCCTGTCTGGGAACGAACAGTGCACAGCATGGAGAAGAGGGAAGATGAAGGACTGGGATTATGATGTGTGAATTTTCTGAGCTGTGCAGTTATTGGCTGACCTTTTCCACCAAAGCTTCACTGTCTTTAAAGGACACCCAGTTAGACTGTACTTGCTTATGAGCATCATCCTTATATGCTGCTTAATATATTTAAAGCAGTGGTGATTAAAGCCACCAAAAATAAAGCTACCACACATTCCACTCTATGATGTTACCTCTCCTCAAGTCTGGGGGCCATACTTAGGCAGATCAAGCACACCAGACATTATAGGTATAGGGAAGTCCTATAGGATTTCACTGAAATCCATGCTTTTATAGGCTTTTGAACCACTCTGTAATATTTAGTAGGGACCCTCCTCTGCAGAACAGGGCATTGGAGGTGGCACTGACGTGACATACTGCAGCTGCCCCAGGGAGAGAAATGCTGGCTTTGCTGGCATTACTGGCATTGTAACCTGGCATTACTGCATCTGCCAGAGATGTTCCTGGACCCAAGAAAAATGTATGTGTCCTCTTTCTGCTTGACAGCACGCTGTGCTGAAAGTTTCAGGGCAGGGATGGTTGCAACCGAAAGTGTCACAGAATGGGGGCTTACAGAGATGCTCAGCCGGAGGCAGGGTTTGGTGCAGATGGGAGCTAGCTCAGTGAGAGGGGCTCCCAAAGCTGCGGTAACATCTGGCATTGTGGGTACAGGAATAGCTATTTTCCAATGACAAGAAAACCTGTTAAGGCATCTTCAACAACAGAGGATTCACAGGATGGGGGAGGTCTTGGCAGTCCTGAGGACCAGGCTGTACCTGCACCAAGGGCAGGAGGAGGATGTATTCAGCATGATGGAAACAAAAAGGAATGGGGCGTTGCTTACACGTGCTTGTTTTGTCCCAGGCAGGCGTGCCAGCTGAGCAACACTGGGTGCTGGCTCAGCTGGTAGCCTGCAGAGCAGGGTAGAGCTTCAGGGGATGTGGCTGGGGCCAACATCAGAGACCCTCTGTGGGGTGGACAATGCGCTGTCTTCATCTCCAGACCCAGGTCTGAACCCAGAGAGCAGTCCAGCCCTGGCTAAGCACTGTAAAGAAGGCAGGACAACTCCTCCATTGTAGCACGATTTTGGGTAAGAAACAGGAAAAGCTTCACTTTTTCTTTGGCTCTGGAGAGCAGGCTGCCCATGTGAAAGGAGACTGGGGCTGGGATCTCACTTAGGCTGTCTCCTGTGGGCACACAGCACTGTCAGGGAGCAGGTAGTCCCGAGTACGTGAGCTCAGTGGCACTGGGGAAAGAAGTATACAGTGGGAAGCAACAAAAGTGATCATGAAGACCAATAATCCTTGATTTTGCTACAAGAGGATGCTGCTTGTCAGCCAACTTTCCCTCATTCAGTGAAACAGCCTGCATTACCCTACTGAGCGTAAACAATATTCACTACACAGTGGCTGCCTGCTTTTTGCCTTTAGAGCCATTGCAGTGAACTTACTCATTATCATTTTGTAAAGAGTGTGAAAGAAAAGTACTGCATAAAGCTGAAATCCTTTCCTCTTAGTACAGCAGATGCAAAAAGGTCTGTACTGGCAAGCCATGGGTGGTTCTTCATTTTTTCCATATGCCGAGTGAAAATAAGTCCTATTACTCTGCACAGGACTGTGGGAAAATAATGGGTAACAATTGAATGGCTAGCTCCTAATCCTGCCACATATCCATCAAACATCTGGAAGCTTCATCCTCAGTGGAAAAACAAGTAGCCAAAGAGGCAGCAACCCAAGGACACAGCCCTGATCACCCTTACTGAACTGGGTGCTTTTTGCCCAGGCAAATAAACGTTGCTGGAGTCAGCGTGACACCTCACAAGAATAAACTTTACCCTCATACAGGAAGAGACTGGCAGGTAAGTTAAAATTTAGATAGTCTTTTGCTATCTCCCATTTAATAAAACAATTTTTGTACGCTGAAGGGAGAGGGAGATGAGATGTGGTATTGCATGCTCATGAAATATACGAAACAGGCTCCTATTTGTTATACTGAATTGCAGTAACTTATTGCACTGCATGCCTTTGACAAAACTTTGAAATCTAAAGGATTTAAAACTTTCTCACAGCTGCTGCTGTGAGTAATGGCTGAGTCAGCCAATAGCAGTGTGTGGTGCTTTGGGGGGAAGATAAGTTTAACCTGCACAGAAAAACAAATCTCCAGAATGGAGGGGAAAAAAAGCCCTTATTGATTTTTCACTCTGCCACAGCATGTGAATAACTCTTGTGAATAAAACTAATGGATGCAGTGGGAAAGAGTTCGTACCTGCTGCAGAAACAAACAGAAGCTGATACCCAGTGCTCAGCTTATCCAAAGTGCTGAGTGAGTTTAAGTCATTAATAATTACCACTATGCATGAAGGAAATAATTGCCCCTGTTAGCACATGGTTTAGGAGGCTTTTCATTTTTATACCAATGTGAAAGTTACTTTTTAGTCAGAACTTTGATGAGGGCTTGGCAGAATACTGAAGCACCCCAAAAATAACAGGAGGACTAGAAGGCTGGAGGAGAGGGGAAGGAGCGGAGTGTTTTCAGACCCACTGCAGCTCTCTGGCAATGTGCTCTGTTCCAGTCCACAATTATGCACAGTAGTGCAAGTTTGTCACCCACCACTTTCCCATTACCCAGCACATATAGCATACCAATTACCTGTTATGGTGACAGCCATAATAAATTTACTGTTACTTTCAAAAAAAAGGTACTTTAAAAGGTTGTCAGTAAAAGTCTGTGAAAAAGCAAGAGAATTTGAAGCCTGGGAGGTTTTGTTAGGTCTTCTTTCTTTTCCACCCTTTCCCCGAAATATATACACATATTTAAAAATAAACACACTTTTTTCTGTCTGTTATCAGATATTTCAACAACACTGCTAACAATGTCAGCCCTGCAGGGCTAAACTGGATGAGACAATGGGAGGATCAGTCTACTGGTACAAACTGGCAGCAGTTCTGTTGAAATCAATGGACCCGTTTCAATTCACACCTGCTGAGCCTTTCTTTCCTCTAGAATTGACGCTCTCATTTCGTACCTCCCAAAGCGAGTGAAAGTGAGCAGGGGTTTTCTGGCCTGTCCTGGGACACCCTGCAAGCAGAGGCACAATAAAAGAGATGGCTCCCACTGTTAATGATTAACTGCCGAACGCATTGCTTTTGGTGTTGGTGTCGCTGCTTGCTTGTACAGCGCCCTTGTGCAATGGGGGCTCCGAGGCTGTTGCCCCTGAGGGGCTCATGCAGCTTAATGACTTCATATTTGCATTTTGGTGGCAGTAACAAACCTTAAGCCAGGAGGGCTCAGTCCCCTAGGCACTGCACAAACACGGTGTGGGGACTCAAGTTGCAAAACACCTTCTCTGTCATACCCACAGCTCTGCAAAAATTATCCAGTCTGCACTGACAAGCAATCCTCTTAGCTGTCAAACTCTGCCTCACATGTTCAGCACTCAAAATTAAAAATCTTAAATAAAAGGGCTATTTTAGGAAGCTAAATGTATTCTAGAGATGAGAAAAGCTATTTTTACATATCTAATTAGTCACACTTGATAGTAATAATAGCATTACTTGGATTATGCTATGATATTAATATTATGCAAAATACTAGATATCAGTTGTGACATTATCTTTTCTTTTTTATCACTAGACCAGAATGTCACCAAACAATAATTTGTCATGTAAACTCTTTTTTTTTCAATTTTCTTTTTTTTAAGTTTTACCTCTCTTATGTAAAGGCGTAAGTGTACCCATATTAGAGGAGCAGGAAGGAGCAGAAATCCTGGCAGGAATGGAGGTGCCAGGTGAGGACCCCACGCTGGCTGGAGAACACTGAGCATGGTGGCTGATGTTTTCTCAAAGATGTTAATTTGCAAGTACCACTGCTCAGCAGTTACCCTCCAAAAAGGGCAGTGTATGCACTAGCCATCGCTTTCATTGTTAAGGATTCAACCAGCTTAGCTGTAGAGAGGGTGGTTGTGGAAACTTGCTGCACTGGGAGAAGAGTGTCAGCCGACACAGCAGGCGGCTCCTGAGGCACGCTGGCTTGCTTGGCGTGTGTAAGCCACCGGGCTGCTGCAGCGTGCTGGACGTGCCACAGATGCCAGCATGTCCTTGGGTGGGCTGGGTGCCAGCGCCCCTCGTCAAAAGGCAGAGCGGCTGTTTGGAGCTGTCACACAAGGAGAGGTTTTATTCCTTGCCTGTCAAGATGCCTTAGGCTAAGGGCTGAGGCTGTTGGACCAGGTGCCACCCTGCAAATGTACCTCACGGTGGGTACATTCATCTATCTGGTCCTGTCTTTTTGGGCAAGTTGGAAGCCCTTGGTGCAGGATCTAAGCAATGGAGGAGAAGGACACAGAGACAAACTCTGGTTTGGCACCTGTTTCTCAGGTGGTGAGACGTCCTATGTCTGGGGAGAAGGTGCCTGCCCCAGGCAAGAGTCCCCCCATCCTGCGGGCACCCACCAGGGGCGGTGCCAGGGCTGCATGTACACACATTTGAATGGGAGCCAGGGACATTTCCTTTGATCCTTAGGCTCCAGCCTTTGAAACATCAGATCACGTTGATCCTCCATGACATACCACAGCATATATAGAATCACAGAATCATTTAGGTTGGAAAAGACCTTCAAGATTACGGAGTCCAACCATCAACCATGCCCACTAAACCATGTCCCGAAGTGCCTTGTCTGCGGACTTTTTTAATACCTCCAGGGATGGTGACTCAACCACTTCCCTGGGCAGCCTGTTCCAATTCCTGACAACCCTTTCAGTAAAGAAATTTTTCCTAATATCCAACCTAAATCTCCCTTGCCTCAACTTGAGGCCATTTCCTCTCGTCCTATCTCCAGCCACCTGACAGAAGAGACCAGCGCCCACCTCACTACAACCCCCTTTCAGGTAGTTGTAGAGAGCGATAATGGGCCAGTGCTGTCTGGGGACCTTCCACCAGATTTAATAACAGTGGACTTTGGTTTTCATTGTGTTTAGTTTACCATTCAGCCCTCTGTTCTGCAAAAAAAAAAAAAATCTCTCTTCTTTCTCAGAAATAATATTTGCTAGTTTAAACAGATATTTATGCCTTTGACCAAAGATTTTAGTTGTATTTTCTTCTCCTTACTAAGGCAGCCACCCTCCTGGCAAAGATGCATTTGCCCCACTTAGTGGGGTGGATCCCATCTCTCCCAAGCTGATGCTTATCTCCAAACAGAGAGGGGGTCCAGTGGTCCAAAACCCAAAATCCTGTTGCCGACACGAGCTCCACAACCAATTCCTGACATGGATTATCAGTGACCTCCTCCTCTCTCCATGCTGGCAGGGTTGAGGAGAACATCACCTGGGTCCCTATGCCCCTGACTGTCACCCCCAGAGCTCTGTAGTCACCTTTGATACTCTCCAGGTTTACCCAGCAGTATCACTGGTGCCCAAATGTAAGAACATCAGGGGTACTAGTCAGAGGGTCAGACAAGCCTTGGCAGTCTCCCCACAACATCCCAGATCCAGGCCCCCAGCAAGCAGCAAATGGGTCAGGTTGGCAGGTGGGTGCTTCTCTCCCCCGCAGCAGGGAGTCACCCACTACTGTCATGCACTGCTTCCTCATGGTGGTCTTGCATGGTTCAGGGTCTGTTGGCCCAGATACTTCTTTTGAAAGCATACTCAGCTCCATCTCAGCCTTGAGGGCAGTGAACCTATGTCGTAGTTACAGGCCTTCAGATAGAGCAGGAGCCTTCCTTTTGGTGCCAGAAGTCACCAGCTTCCATCCTTTGCTTTCCCCAGAGGTTGCACTTGCCATTCTGCTGGGGACAGACTCTGCTTGCATCCTCACTGCAGCTGGGGTCTGGGGCTCTTGAAGCTGTTGCATGTCCGAGAAGATCCTTTCTATCTCTCTTAGTTCTACTACATATTAATTGTCTTTTGATTTTTTTTTTTAATATGTGGGAGATGTTCCTGTCTTCTGCTGTGATTTCTTTATTACAAAGAGAGTGATGAGGCAATTACCTTCAGTTCCTGCATGGTAGGAGAGCTTGCATAAGCAGAAATCCCTTATTCAGCATAATCTTTTATCAACCTAAGCAAAAAGCACTGGAAGCATATTGGAGTAAAGTTGTCTTTGTCTAGCTAGCATGTGGTTTTAGGGAAAATTTATTTCCCTACAGGGAAAACAAAAGGTCAACATACCATTTAAAACTGGTTGAAACCATGTTTAAGCTCAAGATAGGGCTGGAAGTTTCAATGTAAAAAATGTAGCTGAAGAAAGCATCTTCATTAGACAAACCAAATGCTTCCATTTGGCCTAAGTGTCCTTTTGGTGTGAAGCAGAGGAAAGGGAGAGGAGAGGTGGTACGTGATAGGAGATACAGTTTTACTAGGACTTTGTAAACTATGTCAGAATGGGAGGATGAAGGACACAAAACACATTTTCTGTGAAGTATTTGGGAGTACTCCTAATATGAGATGTTCAACTCTCTGCCAAAAAAATGTTGTTTGCATGACTGTTGAAGCCAAATATTTTCTGACCAGCATTAATGCCCAACTCTGTGCTGTCTGCAGAAATAATACCCCAAACATGCACAGGAGACTCTCCCTGGCTCTCTTACCACGGCTGAAAGACTGACCTTGATAACCTGTGCCTCAACATGGCTCACAGGGAGCATGGAAGCACAGCATGGTTGTATTATTTTCTTTACATGACAGCATAGGGACCCCAACAGATTTTTGGCTCTTTGAAAACAGGACCTAAAACAAATTTGTGAACTGATTGAAATTACAGTTTGGGTAGGGTGAAAGAGACACAAGGACGCAAGTTAGGAGCAGAGTTGTCAGACCTTGTATCCGTGCTGCTCCGAGTGGATGAAGTATGTTGGGTATGTTTGTTAGTTGCACAAGGTCATAGCTTTGCTCCTTTTCAAAAGACAAGGGATGATTGCAAGAGCTGACATACTTAACTCTGTGGGTCTGTTCCTGCTACCTGAAAAAGTTCAACCAGTTTTGCCTAAGAATTAACTGAACAAAATCAGATGAACTGGAAAGCATGCAAATGCTTTATAGCAAAGGGAGAAACATATGTGGACTCACTTGGCTATCATCTCAGGCACTGCCTATTCAGAAATACATCACAAGCTATCTGCTTGGCAAGCAAAATAGCTGGGTAGCCTCAGATAACCCTGCAGACCATGCAAGCCTGTGGTTGGAAGAGAGCTCAACCCAGCTTAGAGGTCTGTAGGGTCCTTGTTGTCTCAGGTTTTGCCCAGGTGGCTAACGAAGTTCTGCACATCCTGTGGCTGTGAACGTGCAGGGCTCCAGTGTGGTCACACCCCCGGTGCCCTGCAACCAGCGAACAGGACATTCATGCCTGTGCTGCCTCGCCGGCAGTATGTCTCTGGCTTCATTCAGAGTTATTTTTTTGTGCCATTTGATGTTTGTGTGACCAGCAGTATTATATGCACTATGACTGGCCTACGAGGGTGGAGCTGGCAGTTCTGTATGGGTCTGATCCACCAGGTGAGAAAAGACGCCTCGTGGTACTCCTGCAATACGTGCAGTTTTCCTGTGTTTCTGCTGGATGCTGAGAATGGACCATCGTACCTGAGCATTGGTGCAAGGCGTACAACACTTTCAACATCTAAAATGTTTCCTTTCATCATGTCCGGACTTACTCTGCCAGCAAGTCCAGCCAGTAGTATGCATGTAAAGATTCACCACCTGTGATGGATACACTTGAACCCTAGCCGTACTTTGGTTTCAGCTATCTAAGAGAGCAAGAGGCCTCATGCCCTGTGGTGAACCTGCGAGCTGGAAAGCTCCTGGCTCATGTACAAGGGAGTGAAGGTGCTTTGGAAAAATATTTCGAAAGGTGGTTTCAAAGCCCCAAAATGCAAGATAACCAAAGCACAGAACAAGATACCAGAGCTAAACCGAAGACATCTATGTTGTCTATACTACTGACTAGCAGCCAACTACTTCATTCTACAGATATTACCATCAGGATGGGCCCAATTTGAGCTCTCCCAAAATTGCAGCTGGACTGCAGGCCAGGTGACTCTCCCTTTGAGCAGGGACACCTCTCAAGGTTTGAGATTCCTTACCTGAGACTAAAAGATCCTTCCTTGCCCAAGGTGGAGAGGTCCCTTACTTGCAACAGATCCTCAGTAAGTGACTGATAGCATGCTGAATTAATACTAATGAAATATTACTAATACATGTAGCTACTCAATATTAATTATTATAAGCTTTGTATAGATAATTCCATTAGACATAAACTGTTGTCCAAGTCTGAGACTAAAACTGGACCTAGCCACACTTAGGCTCCATAAAGAGTTTGGAAAGCAACGGGGTCCACTGTGAATCTTGTGTCTCAATGGGAGGGTCTTCCTTACCCTTTGTGTCTCTGGTCTCTATATGAATCTTTCTAACTCGATGCTAGCTCAATTTTTCTGTGTATGTTTCTTCCATACAGTAATCAAAAAGGTGAACCTTGCCATCAAGCTTATTGAACCTTGGTAAACCAGTGTTAAACTTTGTTGAATTCCATCAAATTTATTGAACTCTGTCAAATTATTATTTTACCTCAATAAAACCTATTGCTGCTTCTCTCTTTTGAGGTGCATTCCACTCTGTGACACCACCTCCTTACTAGTCTTGCACAGCAATAGCCCTGTGTCCTGCCAGTGTGAAGGACTAGTTTGGAGCAGCAAGGGATGAAACCATGGCATGTATTTTCCCCACGGCACTGCTGGAGTCTCACAACAGACCCCACACCTCTGCCTTGGGATGCCTTGCATGTGGAACATGGGCTTTGGGCAGTGGTTTGAGTTGGAGCTCCCTTGTTTTGGGGACAGAACTGGAGAGCTACATGGTTAAAGGAATATTTGTTAAGAGTCTGTAACCCCCAAGTGATCACAAAGGGCTATCAACAGAAAGACACTGTCTTTGTCCTCCACAGCCTAATCCCAAGGCTTCACCACAGACTACACAGGGCCTTTCCTTTCCCTCTTGGTTCTAGGCAGAGAGCTCACAGGTACATAAAATGCTGCAGAGTCAAGATCCTTCGGTGACAACTTTACCTGGAATTCACATGAGGATAGACTATAAAAGAAGTATTTCAGACACTTTACCTGCAGAATTAGTGAGGCCCACTTGACTTCTCTCTTTACCTTGGCAAGGATTTTAGAAGATCCTTAGCACCAATTTTGTCCATCCAAAGTTGGCATACCATCCAAAAATCACACATCCTTGTGAAGACACAATGTGTCCATAAGAAGGAGGAGGTCTGTTCAAGGAAGAAACAGCTGAGCTCAGTTCTACAGCCTCCCAGGACACAGTCACAACTGAGAATGAAAAAATAACCAATTACAAAAAGTAATTTTGTAATCCTCTCACCCTTGAGACTGCTATTACTTTATGTTTCCTCATTTTGATCTTCCATCACCAACTTTCAAACATGCTGCCACCTATCACCTTCTTACTACATCTGTCCAGGCAGTACCTGCTTTGCAAAGCTGGCACAAAGGGTTCAAGATTGCTACCCAGCCACCCTGACACCTAAGTTTGCCATTTTGCCTGACCAGCACAGCAAGCACCCGCTGCCATCCCACTGATAGGTATGGTGACCTAAGCTTTTATCACTCCAGGGACAGAGAACTGCTCATCTTAAAACAATCAATTTGCAGCAAGCTGCTCTGCCTGCCACTGCAAGGAGCAATGTGCCTCGGAGGGCAGGAATCATGCGAATCCACACCTGTCATGGTGTTATCTCTGTTCCGCTTCATCGATCTTTTACTGTCGCTTCTGGCTTGCAATAGCTGGAAATTTGATCTCCTGTTATTTTTAATACAGGTTCTCTTGCTCTTTTACCAGTATTGTGGTTTAACCCCAGCTGGCAACTAAACACCACACAGCCTCTCACTCACCTTCCTCCCAGTAGGATGGGGGAGAGAATTGGAAGAGTAAAAGTGAGAAAACTCGTGGGTTGAGATAAAGACAGTTTAGTAGGTAAAGCAAAAGCTGCGCAGGCAAGCAAAGCAAAACAAGGAATCCATTCAGCACTTCCCACTGGCAGGCAGGTGTTCAGCCACCTCCAGGAAAGCAGGGCTCCATCACACGTAACGGTTACTTGGGAAGACAAACGCCATCACTCCGAACGTCCCCCACTTCCTTCTTCTTCCCCCAGCTTTATTTGCTGGGCATGACGCCATATGGTGTGGAATATCCCTGTGGTCAGTTGGGGTCAGCTGTCCCGGCCGTGTCCCCTCCCAACTTCTTGTGCACCCCCAGCCTGCTCGCTGGTGGGGTGGGGTGAGAAGCAGAAAAGGCCTGGACTCTGTGTGAGCACTGCTCAGCAGTAACGAAAACAGCCCTGTGTTATCAACACTGTTCTCGGCACAAACCCAAAACATAGCCCCATACCAGGTACTATGAAGAAATTTAACTCTAACCCAGCCAAAACCAGCACAACTAGAGAATCAAAGAGAGAACATCTCAAATAAAGGGCATCGGATCACTCTAATAAACCGGTGCCAGCATTGAGTAACAACTTGGAAATGAAACATTTCCTTTCAGCTGCAATAATGTGTGAGGGTGTGTTTTTGTCCACAATGATTACCTTACAGACGATACTACGTGAAGCACAATTCACTGAGTGGGTTCTTTTTATTTTGCCCAACGGTACCTCTCTTATTTTGTTAAAATTACAGGATATATCCTCTGCTCCTCCTCCACTTCAAATGCCACAATGTAACATTTTTTGTTATCGTCCTAGTGACTAAAATACTTGGTAATCCCTTGCCACTGCTCAGAAGAGTATGCTGGAATGTGCTGGTATTGGCTGGGTGTTTTGGGTCTGCATGGCAAGGTTTTCGTAGCAGAGGGGGGCTACAGGGGTGGCGTCTGTGAGAAGATGCCAGAAGCTTCCCCCATGTCCGACAGAGCCAATGCCAGCTGGCTCCAAGATGGACCTGCTGCCAAGGAAGGCCGAGCCCATCAGTGACAGTGGTAGCACCTCTGGGATAACAGATTTAAGAAGGAAAAAAGTTGCTGCAGCACAGAAACTGCAGCCAGAGAGAGGAATGAGAACATGTGAGAGAAACAGCCCTGCAGACCCCCAGGTCAGTGAAGAAGGAGCGGGAGGAGGTGCTCCAGGCGCCGGAGCAGAGGTTCCCCTGCGGCCCGTGGGGAAGACCATGGTGAGGCAGGCTGTCCCCCTGCAGCCCGGGGAGGACCCCACGCCGGAGCAGGTGGGTGCCCGAAGGAGGCTGTGACCCTGTGGGAAGCCCACGCTGAAGCAGGCTCCCGGCAGGACCTGTGGCACCGTGGAGAGAGGAGCCCACGCTGGAGCAGGTTTTCTGGCAGGACTTGTGACCCCGCGGGTGGCCCACGCTGGAGCAGTCTGTGCCTGAAGGACTGCAGCCCATGGGAGGGACCCATGCTGGAGCAGTTCGTGAAGAACTACAGCCCGTGGAAAGGACCCACACTGGAGAAGTTCATGGAGGACTGTCTCCTGTGGGAGGGACCCCACACTGGAGCAGGGGAAGAGTGTGATGAGTCCTGCCCCTGAAGAGGATGAAGTGGCAGAGACAACGTGTGATGAACTGACCACAAGCCCCATTCCCTGTCCCCCTGCGTTGCTGGGGGGGCAGGTGGAGAATCCGGGAGTGAAGCTGAGCCTGGGAAGAAGGGAGGGGTGGAGAGAAGGTGTTTTGAGATTTGGTTTTATTTCTCATTACCCTGCCTAGGTTGACTGGCAATAAATTAAGTTAATTTTCCCCAAGTTGAGTCTGTTTTGCCCATGATGGTAATTGGTGAATGATCTCTCCCTGTCCTTATCTCGACCCACAAGCCTTTTTTGTTATATTTTCTCTCCCCTGTCCAGCTGAGTTGCGGGGGAGTGATAGAATGGCTTTGGTGGGCACCTGGTGTCCAGCCAGGGTCAACCCACCACAGTTTCAAAGCACAGGAATACACCAATGCCAGGTAATCAAAATGCTGGTAAGATTATAATTTTGTTCCCTGACTGCCAAAGGTTTTAAGTCCCTGTAACATCAGTAGGATATGGAGGTTCTTTGAAACTTGTTCACAGATTATGCTCTTAAATTTGATTAAAAACACAACACTTATAGTAATGGCTGGAGTCATTGTAGCAATTGTACTCTTCTGGAGGCCCTTCAAATTTGTTAAACATGACTTTTAAATAGATCTGTGGAAAACTCTCTAAGAAAGACCTGTCTTGATGCCTGTCTGGATTGACAATCTCACTTGGCATGTGCCATCCAAAGTCAGGACTGTGTTTGCATTGTTAAGCACCTGTGCTTACACAGTTCTGGAGGTGTGGCAGATTGTGTATTTCCCTTCCATCCAGTCCTGGCTCTGCACCCACCACATAACTCTGTAGCATGGGCTTTCACCTGAGGGGTGGTACAGGAGATATCACTATCCCTTGAGACTTTCCACGAAGGTGGAGAATAAATCATCACTTTTATCTGTAACCCCAGACTGAAGGATTACATTCTGCCTGCCTAAATCCTGTCCTCCACAGTTTTAATTAGATGTTATATTCATCTTCCTGTCCCAGTAGTTAAGCTAGGTTCACTGTCCACAGAGATGCAGTTACAGCATTTCACACCAGAGGTGATCACAGGTACTGTGGCAGGCACAGCAGCTCCTCCGAGGTACTGACTTCCACATGCGTGTATGCTTGCTGCCCACTTAAGTGTACGGCATCATGGTATGCTCATGTGCTTATAGAGGCAGAGCTTCACCTCTGTTCTGGTGGTGAGCTTCTGGTACAGGTGAGTAATATATATGCCTAGCTGAATTCTGGAGGCTGTCTTTTATCCTAGTCAGATCTCATAAATTTAACATAATTTCAGCTCTGGCATCACAAGGGTGTCTGTTTTCCTGGGCCTTCAACATGATGGACTTTGTATTTGCATTCCCAATATTATAATTAACACACTTATAGTCACACACATGCTGTACATGGCATCTTGCACCTCACAGCTGCTAAGAGCTATTTCCTTTATGGTAGCATGGCTTTTTATGAGGTTATGTTGGTTCTTAGCTAGGAAATTAACATGGGGCTGCCTAAAATTGTACTGATATTGAGACAGTCTGTTCCTGACTTTGAACATCTTCAGACACACTTTTTCACTTACTCGTAAGTGCAGTGGTTGCTTTCCCCATTATGCCGTCAGGAACGTGGGTTTTTTGGGAGCTGGAGAATGGCAAAGACTGCAAGGAGGAGGTTCTAAGGGTGTTGGCATTTTTGTTAAACGCAGCTTGCTGTTGGGATGATACAGGTGGGGAGTTACTGACAGAGTCTTCCATTTTAGTGTTTCACTTACCATCCAAAGCACAGTGGTTTCATGCAACTATTTACTACACCAGAGAACCAAGCAGATTAAATCAACACCTTACATCAACAAAGGACTAGCTTTCCTTACCCTGAAGAATTTTATTCGCATGCATTTCCTTTTTAGTATTGATCATGAGAAGCTCACAGAAGCTTTTTTCTGCCCAAAGAGGGAGGATAGAACTCTTTTATGAAGAGGCTGCAGTTCATTATTTTGCTGAGGGTACAGACCTCCTGTTATTCAAAGGAAAAGTACTCAGCAATAATCAGAGTTTATTTTTTCTGTTAATATACTTACTGGTGTTGGCAGAAAGCCAGTCTCCTCCAAGACAACTTGAAGTCAGCTCCTTCACATGCAGAAGTGACACTTTAGTGTGTGACTAATTAATTTCCTAGTTAGCAGCTGGCAATCTATTATTATTTTTAATTAACTGATCCACCTAGGCTCATTCTAAAACAAGCAACTGTTTCTCATTAATATAAAAGTTAGATGCTGATATTTACACATTAAGCCCAGCTAATATAAAAGGCTAGCCCTACAAGAGCTGTACAAAGCCTGTGCACGACTGACCAGCTATGTTTGCATGCAAGTGTTTGTGTGCAAATGCCTTCATACTGATATAACCCTGACCTGCACACCCCTTGAATCCTATGTGCTTTTTTCAGTATGGCTTTCAGCTCATGCCTTTTCTGAATGTTCCATGCAGGTGGTTCATGTGTAGGTATAAATCAAGCTATGGGGTGTAGTTTTGCCCAGGAATGCCTGTATGTTCTCCCTATCTGTTTATTAAATATAAAACACTCTAAGGTAAGTTTTGCTTTATGGCACGTGAACAATAGTCAGTGTAAACAAGTACGGTCTGATTTGAAAGCAGACTGCGGAACTTGGTTGAATTCAATCAGTTGATCCCAGCAGACTCTGTTTATGCAGCTATGGCTTTTTACAAACTTGCTGCGTCATGTATGTAACGTACAAATATAACTTACTGAGAAGTACAAGGGGCTACAAGTCCTGGAGCAACTGAAGAGATATTAATAGAAAAGTGGTTTACAGCAGCCCAAGCTATATTAGCCCAGGCCTGTGTCCACCTGAAGCCTGGCAAGTGGAAACTCTCTGGGAGATTTATTCCTACGTGGGAAAGGGCACTGGGAGGAGGGGCAGGACTGGGTCCCTTATCACAAGGAAAATAAATTCTTGAGAAACAACCATAGGAGATGGAAAACTAGACCCACACACCAGCCCCGTCCACTGTCTGCTTTTGTTTTCTCTGGCCTTTTGCAGTGCAGATGTGTCCTGAGGCTGGGGGGACTCAGTCCGTACCACTGCAGGAGGGAAGCACCTGTCACTGCAGGGCACCCAGTGGGGCCGGGAGACCAGGGGGTCTTCTCCAGAGCTCTGAGACCAGCCAGAGGAGAGGGACAGCAGGTGACAAATGGAGACATCTCCTTTCCTGCTAACCTCTGCCTGCCTGGCCACTCTTATGCATCCCCCGCCTGCTCGCCCCATCTGACACAGACACCCCAGTCTGCTGGCCAGGCAGTGTGCCACCACTTATTCAGTTGGGTCCCAACTGGGTCCTGAAAGGGTGTGGGGCTTCCCACTGTCACCAGGGTGCAAAGCAGCCTCAAAAACCTACAAAAGCAGCTAGTGTTGTCTTGAGGAGTGGGAAGCAGGGGTAATTAATTGTAGACTAAAACCTGTGGGTTTTACAGAGTTTTTTATCCTAAGGAGTTGCAGCTGGAGGGCCAGGAGTCACCCTGAGCACGGTCTGGTTTAGGAAGGGCACCATGAGCAGTGGTTTGAGCCCAACATATATGGACCTAGCTCCAAGTTGAGCCATACAGACAGTCTGTCCTAAACCTCTGGATTCTTTGCATCTGCATCAGACAGGCAGCATGCTGGGCAATGCCAGCGCACTGTGGCCCAGCACGGAATGGTCAGACTTAAGTAACACCAGGCTGAGCTTTCTGCAGAGACAGCTTCATAGGAGGAAATCATTAACCATGGTGGTACCAGTGGTCTTCCTACCAGCTAATGGTGCAGCTATAAGGCTGTGCCTGGAAAAGAGATGCAGGCAAGGCTAAGTCCCTGTGCCAGGTGCCTGTGCTAGCATGCTCACAGTCCCCGTGTGGGGAAAGAGCTTTTCTAGCCCTTCCCACCTCGCCAGCAAATGCTGCATAAGGGTTTTTACGTCTACCCAAAGCGCTTCATAAGATATGAGCAACTCATTATTTTTAATGGCTCTGACGTCATTATCAGGCAGGGATTTACCGAAAGGATAATGGGCTGTTGTTTGCCACTGCCTTTAGCGCTAAGCCCATGGTGTGTGCACACCCAGTCACATAACACAAGCGATTGCACAGCCTCCATCTTCACCTTAGGGCTACAGTCCACATTTTTTAAACCACCCACTGCTTTAGTGTCTGGAACTTGTACTGGAAACACTACTTGCTCTCCAGCATCTTCTTCTTAGTGGGTGTTATGGAAATAACAGATTCTTTAGTGGCTGAGAAAAGAGGAGAATTTTCTTCTTTCTCATACCAGAAATATCAGAAGACATTGAAATTTTCAGTGGATCAGTAGATGCAAGAATATATTTTCTGTTTTTTTGTTTGTTTATTTTTAAACTTATGTCCCTAATCTTCCAGTCTAAACCAATTTTCTACATTTTTTTAAATTAATAAAATAAAATAAAATATGCCCAAGTCTATTTACTGTAATCAAAATCAGAATACACACTGGCATTTGGGTGGTACTTTTAATCTGTTTTTCTCCTTATATAATGACACACATCCCTGTTCAATTAGGTGACTCATCACACGCTTCATCAGCAATGCACTCTCAAAAACAGAGCAAAATGCATTCCTAACAATTAAATACTCTTTAAAAAGTTATAATCAATCAAGATTGATAGAAACAAGGTTAAGCCCCATTTATGTCATTCAAAATGATAGCGTGGTCTATTTCACCACAGCATTCATTTTAAAAATGGCAGCATAATTTGTGATTCACACCCATACCCCCCTGTCACATAATCACATGTTTAATTCCATTTAGCCACCTACATACATTGGCTTGCTTTTCACCTTTATTGTTTGCTCTTTCGTGCTTCACCCAGGCTAATGTGGTCCCAGCACTCCTCTAAAGTAGCAACAAAGATATGTTTGATTTATTTATTTATTTATTTGTAAACTGCATTTATAGGCTGCCAGTTGGTTTTGAAGTTTAATGCACAGTTAGCCTGCTAATAGGTAGCCAGAAAAAACTAGCTCTGCTAAAGCATGGCAGACATGTCAAAGAGAAGGGATGTGTTTCACAGAAGCCGCATGGGAAGCAACACCCTGAGGAGATTTGGATGCACTCACCTTTCAGTCCTCTCCCAGTGCACAGGGACCTGCAGCCACAGCCAGGTCATACACATGGCAAATCCCAAGACAGCAACTCGATCTCACAACCAGCCAAGTTATCATCAGACTGCTCAGTTAGTTTGGCTCTCCTGTGCAAGTGGGATTCAGAAGCTGTTTTATGGGAATACTCTTCCATGAAAGAATAATGCCTGCCTCCAGACCAGGCACCAGGAGAAGGTTGTTATCTGAACCCAAGAGGCTGGATATTGTAATTGCCAATTTCAGACCCTCCAACACCTCAAGCCAAACCATGTAGGCCCTGGAAATCTAGACTTGGGCTTTAGTTTTAAACAGCATGAGGAATCAGAGCACTAGGCTGATATTCCCATGTTGCTCCCAACAGCTGAAATTGGAGGGTGATGCACAGTGCACCATCCAGTGACTGTGGGTTCATTTCCAAGTGCAAGACATTGCAAGCATCAAGTCTGTGGGACAAAAAAGTGTGGGCCTTTGTGCCATAGCTGTGTATCTAGTGGGAAGGGAACCAGCTTTTAATTTGCTGAAAAGAACATGAAAACAACATGAAAAGAATGGCTTCTGCAACTTTGAGATTTATATATCCAGTATGTGTAAGGAATTGAGGGGACAATGTGTGATGTTAGTTAGAGATTTGCCCAGAGAAAGGTGGGGTAGAAGTCAGATCCAGTCATAAGGATTTGATATACAAGGTGAAAAGCATTGCAGAGCCATGACAAGTTCAACAGGTGATTCCTGGATATAATTAAGATATTTACTTAAATATAATAGCTCACCCTTATTTTTAAGTAGTTGATGAACAACCATTCAATACTATAAAGAATTCAGAGGATGAATAATGTTAGGGTTAATCTTGTGTGGAGGAAGGTGCCAAAATGTTAACAAATACAAAAATTACAGATAGCAGAGCAGCTCAGGAGATCTGCAGAATGGATTTCAGCAATCCTGCTTGGACTGCTCTGCCACAGAAATAATGCTGGAGATTTCTCCCCACTAATAGACAGAACCTATTTGAGCAACTTGTTTATGCCTTGTCTAATGAATTGACATGTTTTTCAGATTCAAGATGTAGGAATTAATTTTATTCTTTGCTGGGTGCACTCATTAAAGCTGATTTAACCCATGGGTTGCTGTTAAGTAGGGTCTTTGGTTTATTGCTATCCCTTTTCCTGTGGTATTGCTTCCCTAAGGCTCACTGTGGCTTGTGCTCAGGGACTGCCAGCTTGAAACCCATACAGTGGGGGAGGAATGAATGGCAGTGAGCTGACAGCACCAGTCAAGCATCACTGCAGATGAACAACTGCACAGAGTTCCCAAACTTTCTCTGATGCACAAATATTGTTAGTAATAAATAAGTTAGTGAAGATGATAAACTCGTCACACTTATTCACAAAGCATTAGTGACTTACTGTGCTGTCACATCCTAGAGATTTGTGCAGCCAGCTGTTAATAAGGATTATCGGAGTCGAAGCTGAACCTCTAGTTATCATTCATACCCAAATTCTCAGAGAAGAAATATCACAGCACTAAAGTACTGCCTGATCTCTGGAGCTTTATTCTAATTAGTCAAATGTTAACCTCACCTCTAACTTACTCTCTTTTGGCTATACCATGTAACATGGATTAGGCTTACTTAGTTAAAGACTAAATGTGTCTTTTGCTGTGAATCACAGAAAGTTAGATCAAAACATTCAGTTTATGTTAATATTGTTAACATTTATATTTTCCTTAACATAAGGAGAAATAATGTGAACCTCAGCAAACATATCTAATAACTCAAACTCATAGAGCTTCCTGGGGAGTAACTTTTAACACACAAGAGTAGCTTACAAATTTTTCCCAAACTGGCTGCAGTGAGGTTTATTCCTATTAAAATACATCAAGTGAAACTGACAAATCAGGCTGTTTGCTAGATTCGTGACTGATGGAAATATTTTCTGTTCTTATCCAGAGTAATTCTGCAAATTTCACTATGAGTGAAACTAAATTGTGCATCAGTGGAGGCGGTAGGAAAGCTAAAGGTCAGTGTTTAAATTCAGCAGCTGCCTAATCTATAGTGCATCTAGAAATCAGCCCACCTTGTGAAAGAAATGTGTCAGCAGACAAAAGGAAACAAAACTGCACGAAGCAGAACATCTGCATTAAGGGACACTTGAGAAGTATCTAGCAAGAGCATCACAGCCAGGCTGAATCAGAACACAACATCTGGAGAAGGAGTCTTTCCAGGTGGAAGGGCTCTTCACCCTCATTTCATCCCATTTCTTGCAAGTCATCATCGTGCTCGGGGGACAATCTGTGTAATAGGCAACTTCCAGATCTTAATGGTTGCTTTTATTTTAGTGCTGTTTGGAACGAAACTTTGCACACAGGTGCAAACTGTGCAAAGTCAGTAGGGGCTGCAATATTTTGCCCAGGATATGTGTACTTACTGTAGTTTCATTACAAAACTAAACTAAGGGAATAGCACAAAAAATTAGAGTGCTGTCACAGTCAGTCTTCAGATGCAGTTTTGAGTGTGAGAGTGGATGGTGGGACAGGAAGCATTACCGACTGCCTTCTGCAGGCTATGCCTTCGGTCGTGCAGAAAGTAGTGAAATCACTGGTCAGAAAAAGAGGGAGGAATGCTGTAGTTAACATAGATACAGTAAGCAGAAATATTACTCTAATGAATTAATTTTTTAAACGAAATGACTACTTCAAAAGGAAAGAATTAAGACATTTCCATTGTATGAGCTTTAGGACATATTTTGACACAACAGTGATAGACAATGAATTTAATAAGCTCAGTGAAATGCGATAAAGAAAACAACAGATATTTAAAACTCAAAGAGTAAGTGTCACAACTGAGAAGAATGTGAGAGCTGGAAGAGCTTTCATTGCTGCACTGCCATTCTTGGCAACATTAACAACCAACGAACCAACCAAAGAGATTGAACAAGAACAGAGCTGAAGTACCAAAACAGTGAGAAAAAGGTGCTAGAGCTTCTGAGGGAAGAAACCACATGGGGATGCTCTGTGGAGCACTCTGTACCAGAGCAGAGTGCCATGTCACAAAAAAAATAAATTATACAATAATTAGAGGAACTGAGGAGAGTCAGAGAAGAATAAATCTACACTATGTACAGATCAGAAAAGCTGGTAAGTATCTGAAAGAAATTAAGAAATGTTCGAGCATTGCAATTCTAACAGCATGATATAGTTAAGAAAGGCCAAATATTTAAAAGGGAAATGGAAATACACCATCCACAAGTATGTGCCATGGTTTAACCCCAGCTGGCAACTAAGCACCACACAGCTGCTTGCTCACCCTGCCCCCCAGTGGGATGGCAGAGAGAATCGGAAGGGTAAAAGTGAGAAAACTCATGGGTTGAGATAAAGACAATTTAATAGGAAAAGCAAAAGCCACACATACAAGCAAAGCAAACCAAGGAATTCATTCAGCACTTCCCACTGGCAGGCAGGCGTTCAGCCCTCTCCAGGAAAGCAGGGCTCCATCATGCGTGATGGTTACTTGGGAAGACAAAGGTCATCACTCCGAATGTTCCCCCCTTCCTTCTTCTTCCCCCAGCTTTATTTGCTGGGCATGACACCATATGGTGTGGAATATCCCTGTGGTCAGTTGGGGTCAGCTGTCCCGGCCGTGTCCCCTCCCAACTTCTTGTGCACCCCCAGCCTGCTCGCTGGTGGTGGGGTGAGAAGCAGAAAAGGCCTGGACTCTGTGTGAGCACTGCTCAGCAGTAACGAAAACAGCCCTGTGTTATCAACACTGTTCTCGGCACAAACCCAAAACATAGCCCCATACCAGGTACTATGAAGAAATTTAACTCTATCATCTCAGCTAAAACTAGCACAGTATGGAAACACCTCCCTTGGCTCAGACCTCCTCCTCTCTGTCCAGCAGTGACCCATTCAGGACACAGAGACACACCAATGCTTCAGGTGTCAAGAGGTGCACCATGACACACCAGATCTGCACATTTTGTGTGAACTTACTGGTTGTCCCCTGGTTTTGGTGAGCTACCTCCTGACTGGAGAATTTAGGTGAGCTCTGCCTGGTGTGCCTGCTCATACCATGACCGTCAGCAAAATCTGTAGGTTTCTGCTCATTTATTATTTACCTCTTATGTCCTTGTCATTACTGGCTGCAGTACTAGCACCAGCTGGGTTCATGAGGTCTTGCATGCCAGCAGGAAAAGGCTTCACTGAAAAAAGAGCCCCCCACATGTCAGATGAGCTCTGCTATGGTGCTGCACTATGGTAATTATACTAGAAAAATCCATAGCCTGGACACTGTGTGTGGCAGGCACCTTTTTATAACAAAAAAGCCTTTCTAAAGCACCCAGGAGGCAACCTGGCAAGCAGCTAGAAATCATCCCCAGTTATGAGAGCATGTAATGGAAGTGCCTGAAGCTTTTGACCCTTGGGCTACCCAAGAACTCAGAGCCCTGTTCACCATGAGAAAATACCTACAGAGACATCAGCTGTGAATTGCTCCATGCATGTAACTCGGGTTTGCAACTGTTTGGTACAAAATAGGCAGGGTAGCATTCTCTGGCAGTCAGAGCTGTTCGTTTGCCTTCAGGATGTGCCTGGCCTCAACCTTTGCTCTGTGGCAAAAGCAAGACTGTACAATAATCAAAGAAGCCCCGAGAAAATCTCCAAGAGGCATCTGTTCCGATTTTACCTCATCATTACAGTATGACCCACTGCTATAGGAGGTAAATGCCCAGTTGATTTAATTTTAGGATACCACCTTGTTATCTTGCAGATGCCTGTAAGCCACACCAGATTATTCCACTAACCAGGTGGCAGAAGACAGGGGTTTTTTTTCTGTCCCCAAAGCCCAACTTTTTAAAGTGATTCCTGCAGTTGTTTTCAGCTCCCTCCATAGAGGGAAGACTCTGAGTGAAATAATTACAGACCTGTGAGCAGTCTGACCTCCTAGAGCACAGAAAATACAACACAGCATTCACTGATTTATCTGTACGAAGAGAAGCAACTGAGAATACATTCAGGCAAACCCTTTCCTATTTCCCCATCTATACTAACTTGGAGGAAGTTTTTTTCCTACTCTGTATTTTTCTACAGTTTGTGTTATCACTGCTAAATATATGGTGACCCAGTATTTACCTCAGTAAGTAGCTCTGAGACCTTTGTGATTTTTACAACTTCCCTGCAGGAATTTTATAGATCAAAACAGATTGGTCCAACTCCAGTGATTTCTGTTACATCAGAGACCCATTGCATTCCTCCCTTGTGCTTGCAACCACTAATTTGGTTAACAAGAAATGCTCAGCCATAAAATAGCCTGAAGAATAACATTGTGCTTTTGCAAAAGTAGAGACTTGATGCACTGTTTTGTGTAAAATAACTTCCCAATCAACAGCTTTAGTAAGAAAAAAAACATAGTTATCGGTGCCACTTATACCCTTCTGAAAAGCAAGTTTGTATATACCTATGTAAAATTCCTCAAAATTAGCTGATGACTCTTTGCACACCTTGTGTGACAGGTATATATACGTGTGGCTGTCCAACTTAGCAGTGTGTGGGAGCTTCCCTAGACCTCTTTCCACGATGGCCAAAAAGTGCGTGTTTTTCCTGCCATGTTAGCTCTGTAAAGTTAGTTATTGCAGAAGCAGTCCTAATCCTTATTAACAAGCTTGTTATAAAGACAGGATGCTTGACACCAGGTTAGCTGGCCATAAAGGGCCCAGGTTTCCCTACATGCTTTACTTTGGCTTGCTAAGCATATCTTAAATCAGAGTGCCTATACACATCAAAGTCTCCAGACAAGCACAGAAACTTACATCCACCAGCCCTCTATCCCAGCATGGGCAGGGCCCCTTCCCTAAAGGAAAAAGTACATAAAGGATGTGGTTACATGGTGATTAAAATATAAAGTGCAATTATATTGCAGTTTTAGAGCTCTGTTGGACAAGGGTTCAATAACAATGTCATGATGAAAACATAATTTTGCTGCCTTCCTGTCCTGGAAGGGCAGGAGTGGGGCTTGAAATCAGAGCTTTCCTGGTCAAGAGCATTACTGGGGATAAAGGCATCAGTGGCTTTTTGGCAGCATCCAGATCCTGATGGAAAAGCATGTAGTATTGCTCGGACTTGCAAAGCACCCAAGCTGCAGGAACAGGAGATGCAACAGCCACTGGCCCCTGCTGCGGTGGTCCTGGAGTTCAGCCCTGGAAGCTAGCAGCCACGCACCCCGTTTGCCAAACCTGCACTGTGGCATGTGAAAACATGAAAAACACATTAGCCTTACAGACATAGCTGCATGTGAAAAGACTTGCAGGCAAAAGGCTTTTGATATAGAAGATTTTAAGTTAGCATTAATTACAGACACATTTTTTTCTGTCTCTATTATATCCAGAGCTCGTATTACAAGAGATAATAATTGCTTCTGAAGTGCATCTAGGCTGTAAAATTGTTATACTAAAAAGCAATGCAGTAATAAAATGCTTATTCTGGTACTCTGTACATTAATGCCTTTTTGAAAAAAAAAGGAATTGCTCTGTGCTCAGTGCTGATGTATAAACTTTTTTTTAGAAAAGGACTTAGTAACTGGTTCCCAAGGAGCTGTGATAATTTTCTGTTTTCTGCTGTGACCTTTCTATCATTCCACCAATTGAGTCTTCTCTCAACAGTGGGACTATATTGTGTCTAAGCTGCACTGCAGGAAAAAGATAAGTAGTTGCTCCGGTTAATAAGAATGGAAATGCATGGGATTTTCTACTGACATAGAAGATTTGCTTTATCATCTTTTTCCAGGCAAAAAAAATGCCTTAGGAACATGACTTGTATTGCAGGCAAGGCGTGGTTTATGGCCAGTAGCTCCCCACCATTTACAGTGTTTTCCATTGTGGAACAAAGGAGAAACACGAAACTGTCGCTCCCAGTTTCTCAGAACAGTGCAAATGTGGCATTAGGTCTCAGTTGAGCCCTCAGTGGAACTTGGGCCTCAAGTCCAGTAATACATAAAAATAAATGTCACTTAAGCTGGGGAAGTAGGAGAAGGAGAAGGAGGAGAATGAGAATGAGAAGGAGGAGCAGAAGTAGCTATTTGTGTAGCCATTGAGGAATGTTACCATGATATAATTAATCAGATGCACCTCTCTGCACTTCAGCAGGAGGAGTATTTTAAAAGGAACTAAAAAATGCTGTAGAAGACATGGGGAGTAGGAAACGTGCTGCATATTTGATAAGAACAGGGAGTGTACTCAACCTAAAAACCCATCCAATCTTTCATTTTCCCTGAATAAGAACTAAAGTAGGCACTATTTTTTTAATCATTTTTTTGAACTCTTGTTAGCACTGAATAAATATGTATTTCTAAAGACTGTGAAGTAACTACAAAACTGGCATCTCCTATGAGGAATGACTTCAGTGTCCAGGCACAGTCTTTTCTACTTCTCCTTCACCCACTGCTGCTCCATGCGAACTCCAGCCCTGCGACCCCCCAGAATGTGTTGTGGCTACCTTCCTTCTTATGCCAAAACACAGCATCCCACTGAGACATTAGCACACACTGGGCCAGAAAAAAGGTTTTTTCTGTAGAGGCTGATGATTAGCCCCAGCTAAACTGCCTAGCTTTGGAGGGTCCTCCTGGCCATGTCTTTGGCTCTCGCAGTCCTGTGCAGACCATTGCACGCTATTACCTGCAGTGTGCGCAGTTTTTGTTACTGCCTAGCAGAGCCCATCCCCTGGCTCCTGCCCCCATTGCAGCGTCCTTGCCAGTTTTAGGGGCTGGTGTTTTCTTGTGTCAACTATGTTGGAGTTCCCAGACTGCTTACCATGCTGCTATGTATTTGCCAGAGCTGGAATAATTTCAGTCCCAGCTGACCCAAAAGCTTCACTGGAAACATCTCTGCTCCAGCTCAGTCCTCAGTGGAGAACATGCACAACAGGTAGAATTTCATAAGCAACCGATGTGAAGCTCCCACAGAAACCACAGGTACTTTCTGGGATACATTGTAGAGTCTGCTCAGTGAGGAAACCAGTGCTAAATATAACAACAAATTGCTGCTTAATGAGTAAGACTTCATTTGGCAGAAAAGATTCCTCCACTGACGTCATTGGCATAAACACTCAAGGTGTAGGAAGCCTTGTAATGGAGAGAGTGAGGATGGCAGGGGGGCAGGGTGGGGTTGCGGGGAGCGGTCTGGAAGTAAATAGTCTTAATTTAGTGTCAAGCAGACCCTTCAATATTTTCAGAACCTGAACAAGATCATGTATTTTTGCACAAGGACAGTAAAATGCCTAAGCCTGAGACAGTCTTTTCAATGTGGCAAATGCAGCGGAATAAAATGTGTTTATTGCAAATGAGTCCTATAGGAAATAAATGCATTTCTATAGGAATAAAATGATATTGCAAATAATTCCTATGGGAAGACACGTATAGAGCAACTGACTATGAATGGCATGATTTACTGAAGGAAAAAAAAAGGATGAAGATGTTTCCAAGAGATCTTGTGTGAGAAAGACTGAGTATCCTCGTGCATTTTGAAAATAAATTCTAAAGATGCTAAAGATGAGACAAAACCACTACTGCTGGTACTCATGATGCAGATGGCTAATGGCTTGGGAAATCTCAATTCTTGCAGGTTAAAGTGGAACTGGGGGTCAAATTTTCTCTTCAGTGGGGAAGTCTGTGCAGGGAAGGTGAAGTTACAAGTCTGCACTGCCCTGCAGTGCCTGATGTTCTTGCAGACATCGATGTCCTCCCCTGCTCTCTCAGGAAGTTTCCTCTGTTTGCCTTTGGTTGGTATGTGATGCAAATTGGCAGTGCTCATTCCTGATCTGTGTGTAGTTACAGGCTGAAATCATAGCATACAGGCCTGAAAAACAGGAAACCTAATTATTGGAATGTTGCAATTAATGTAATAGGGTGATTAAGAGGGCAACAGGTAAACAACTAGATAATGGGCCAATGAGGAGGATGCCTGGAGTCCATCAAAGGACTGAGGCCTCCACAAGACACCTGTGGTATTTTATGACAGACATCCAAATATAGTACTCAAAGATGTACAGCATGAACTGAACACACGGTGCTGCTGATGGTGGGTGCTGGAGTGCATGCTTAGTGTAAGGATAAAATAATTACCCAGTTAAAAGTGCATGCTAAATGTGCAATAGACGGTAACAACGAAAAGGCGTGATGCAAAGCGTAAGGGATTGACTGAACATAAATCCCGGGGAGCCAGTGATGTGGACTGCCTCCGAGGCTTTCACTTGCTTTACCAACACCCGGGTGCTGCAGGTTGCTCGGATGCTGCCAGCCACCAGCGCCCGGTGCAGAGGTAGCCGTCTCCCGGCGTCTCTGGTAGGCATGCACGAGCCCAACCAAAAAAACCTCAAAGAACCTCCAGCTTTGAGTCCCTCCTTCAGAAAGCACCTGGGGAGGAGAGCAGAGAGGAGGGGAGGGAGCCACCATCCTGCCACTGAGCTAACACAATTAGTCACTGCCGCGACAGCTCATCTCTGCCAGTGGGTGTGAGAAGGACAAGAGACGAGAGCTTGAGAGGAGGCAGGGGAGGAGCGGACTGGGAAAACACACGAAGGCAGGGCTGTGCACAGCCAGACAGGGTTAATCCCAGCGGGGTTTACGCTTCTCCCCCAGAAACTTCAGAAAACTCTGACTGACCACATAAATGCACACGCATGATAAAGAGTTATTTATACAGGTGAACCAGGAGGGAGTTTTTGCAATGACACAAGCACTGGTGCGAGAGATACCAGGCATGGCCATGTTGCATCCATGGGGGCTGCAGCCTGCCCATGGAGTTTTTGCCAAAAACACAGGCCTGGGACATGCTAAAGCAGCAGGGCGTTTGCTGCCAGGAAGTAACTTTTTCTTTTTTTAAAAAAAAAAAAAATATAAATGAATGTATAGCTTGATTAACCCCAAAGCTGTCCGGGCGAAGAGCCTTGCCCCAGACCCTGGCAGAGAGGCCGCTGGCCTTGGGGGCTGAAGGTCCAAATTCTTGCTCTGAGCGCATTAGGCTATCGCTTTCTTTCCTCCTGGAGATGCTTCTCGCTGCACGGATGATTCAATCCCTGCCAGATGGCAGCATGGCAGGTTGGGTAGATGGATGGCTGGGGGTGTTCACCCGAGGCACGAGCATCGAGTTCAAACCTGCGTCCCAATTAACAGGTGCCAACACAGAGTGAAACTGCTCCACTCCAGAGGCTGAGGGTGAAGGTCAGGTCCCTCACCCCGCAGCTGGGACAGAGGAGGGCTCTACACTGTGATCCGCTCGCCCTTCCCTCCCTTTTCCCTGCTAAGCTTTAATGTTCAGTGGTCCATCCTCCTGCAGAGTGGGAAGATGACCGGAAAGCTGGAAGAAATCGGCAGAATGCGAACAGCATGTATTTTAGAGGATTAACATTCCAGTAGGGGAAACTTGCATTGGATACAAAAGCCTCAGTAAACTGCCTTTCATAAAAGGAAGATAGTCACCTTAAAATGCTTTCAGGATCAGTAAAATTAAGTAAGACAGAATTCAAGGAGCAGTGCTTAATTTTAAAACGCAATACATTATACTTAGTCTGTCACCCCATTGTTTCTCACTGAAGGGTTAAAACACCTTTTATGAGAGGAAGAAGGTTAACGTAATTTATATTAGAAATTATGAATATTATGGCAGAGAAATCAGGGCAAGTATTTTTATTCATGCCCACATTCTAGCAAAGACAATTTACTTTTCTAATGCCTGTGGGACCCCGCTGAAGAGCTGTAAATGATATTATCAGCCATGCCTCAGCAAATAGGTACCACACATACACACAAATGGCATGCTGGCAGGGCAGCAGCACAAAGAGAGCCCGAGCAGGATAGCAGGAAGAGCCACTTTACATCCTACAGCCTTGTGCATTGCTTTTACACCTGCAGGGTAGTTGTCAGCATGCTAAAGTTATTGGGGTTACATCATGAATTCAGCTGTTATCTGCAGAACTTTTCAATAGCTGTGTTGTTGCTATCACTGTATTGCCCCTTGAAGACACTCATGGCATATGGGATGTACTGAACACACAAATCCTTCAATTACTCACCAAATACTGTGAAACTTGTAGGTGGCTCAGTACTCAGGCAAACAGCATTTGCAGCTCCCAATTACTAGCAGGATGCCATGTATGAGCCCACAGTGTACTTGAGAAATTAGTAGATAATTAGTGCAGATCAGGAGAGTTGAAACATTTCAGATTTTTTTATAGGTCTATTGCTAACAGATCTGAACGTGTAACAGCTAGTTCTGAGCATGTGTATAATACCAGGTCTGCAGCTCTTTAAGGCAAAGCCCATCCCTTAGCATGGGCATAGATACGTCCCAACCAAAGCAAGCTCCTGACACATATGGGCTCCCAAAAGTCTTTGCAGTGTTTTGTATTGTATGTATTGTAATGGACATAAATTAATTCATAAAACACAAGGTTGTCTTGTCAGAGGAGGCTTTGTATAGAAATGTTAACCTCTGAATAAAAAGTATGTTATATTGACTAAAAAATGTCTAAGCAGAAGATTTCAAGTTGACAACTCACCTTTGGTAGGATATACAAAGAGGAATTATAGTGTATGATAGAGCCCATGTCAAAGAATTATTTAGCAAGTCCTGAGGGGAAAAGAGATCATATGAGCAACTGGGAAAGTATCGTAGGAAAGCAAGGGAAATATCCTGCAATATAGGTTATGACAGCTGGGACTGAGTAGGTTATTTCAGATCTACTTAAATTGGCTCAAGATAGCTTTGCCTCAGACTGAACTAGAAAAATAAATTGGGAAGGAGCTGCTTCCCTGACTCTGAAGAGGGTGGGGAAAGCCAGGTGGCTTGGGATGTGCAGAAGGTATTTTGGGAGTTACGGATTAAAAGAAGACAGAATTTTTGCTGCTGTGTCATATTGCAGGGACAGTTGCCATAGCACCATTTGCTGCTAAGAATAGCTTTCTATAGCCCAGCAGCAGGTCAAAATATTTGTAAGAGTTAGGATTTTTTTCAAGGCCCATTCAAACAAAATGCAGGACCCTGTACACAACTGCTGAAAAGCACAAGAGGTAACTCACACATCCCAGCCCCAAACTAGAATGAGGTGGGGTAATTGGGCCACAGGTATTTGGTGTTTGATGTGAGCTTCCACAAAAATCAAAGTAGTCTGTGACACTTGGTCCATCTCGCCTGAACCTTGTATTGGGAGACAAAGAAATAGAGCTTGGATTGTGAGGCTCTCATTTTAAATCAGAAGATTTTGTAAAACGGGGATGGCTGAGACAGAACAATGACCAGAAATGATTTTTCTTGTCACTCACCAGTTTTCCCTTTGTAGGGAGCCTGGCAGCTCTCTGCACTCCCTATGGTGCAAAAAAGAGATTTCCAAGTCCAAAGCAGGACTCTGTCCTCTGTGCAGTTGTCTCCAAAATGTGGCTGGCAATCCAGCTGCCCCTGTCAGAAGCAGGCCAAAGGCACCATGACAGAAATAACTTGCCCCAAAACAGAGGTTTGGAGGCAGTAGCTGGAAGTAGGTTGCCTAATTGAGCTTGCATTGTGCATTGCTGCAGCATGGGAACCGTTCTTGCTCCCCCAGCAATTATCAGGTAGAGTTAGAGAGATGTTGAGCAGCACAAAACAGTTCCCAAAACTGCAGTGAAACAGAGTCCGATCAGGGAAAAGTGCTGCTAATATTTGACCCCCTGCAATGCAATGAATCCACCTTCATTGCCTCGCCTATGTGTGGCTGCACACCTGGACTGGACTGTCAGGGCAAACTGCACAAGCATCTCTCCTGATGCGGGGCAGGGTTGAAAGGTGGAATTCAGACTATTCTTCAGGAAGAAAAATAAAAGTTGATGACAGTCTCCATAAAAATTACCTTTTTGTCACTTAGGACACTTGTGACATAAGATGGTATCCATTTACGAGAACTGCAGTATCACCCCTATCACACATTTGATTAAATCCAAGAGACTTACTGCAGAGAGAGGCAAGCTGTCTCCTTTGGACATAGCAAGAGGATGCTGACTCCTTTTTAGCAGTTCTGGGGGATTATTGTGCTTTATGGAAATGTAAAAGAATGGCACAAAAGGGTGAGCAGGAAGGAAAAGACAACCACAAGTGTCTGTCATCTTTAGGGGATATCAATTAAGCACACTGACTCTCTGGAAAAACGATGATACACTCTCTGTCTCTGAGCAGTACTGCAGAACAAGTAGCTTGCTCTGTGCAGGGCATCTGCTGATTGCTTATCTACAACTCTTACCAGAAGATCATCATTTTGAAACTTGGGTGTATAAAATAAATGAGATGGGCAGGGGCTTAATACTGACAAAAAAACCCAGGCAGTTCTTAGAAGTGACCAATGCACTAATAGCTTCCTCTTACTCTTTTCTGAAGTGCTTGAGCTACACACAGAGCTTCCCACAGCATTAACGAGATGAAACCTTTTTTTAGTTCCTCACTGTGACATTCATAAGAAGACATTTGCTGACTGCATGTACTTGTTCCATGAACATCTGTATGGTGTCTTCTCTTTCTGTTTTACCCACACCTTTCTATACCAGCTTATCTTTGATTCAATAAAATCTTATCATTTCAGAGGTGGCTGTAAGCTGGACTGCAGTGCAAGTTGTCTATGTACATAAAGAATTTCCCATAAGGGCATGTAAGAGAAGCCAAAGTGGGATATGGACACGTCCTTAAGTGTTTGTGTCTTAGTGCTTGTCTTATTGGAGAGGAAAGTTATCAGCCTACTGAATGAGGCTCTCAGTAGGAAACTGGAACATGCTATTGGCAAAACATGCAGCATGCCTTCCTCTTAGCCACAGGATAACTTACCAGTCAAATAAAATGCACAACTCTGCTTGTGCTGACCTGTAGCTAGAATGATTTTGATAGCATAGCTCAGAAATAGAAGTCAGTCCATATAGTCAGTGTGGGGATTTCTTATTATTTGGAATGCCCCCTAACAAGTTCATCTTTGAAGTTGTGTAGGAGGAGTGTGAAGAAACATGGATCCTCTCAGCATATGAAGTTCTTTGCACCTAGTACGAAGGTTTAGCAAGCTGGGAGCAAGCATACAGGAAGTTGGTAGGAGTAGAAAACCAAAAAAACCCTCAAAATAGTAGCAATAGGATGAAACCAGTCAGGTCGCTTCTCCCACCATGTTGTATATGGGGCAAAACCACTGCGTACTTTACAGCACACACCTGTAGGAGGAGGACTGCAGGCAGAGAGGAGACACCTGCTCACTGGAAGCAGGCATACAAGTCCTAAGAGAAAAATCACTGCCTCAGCTGTATGTGACACAGGGTCGGGAACCGAGAAAGCCGCCTTGGCTGCTGTTACGCTGGGCTGTTTGCGGTATGTCCCATCTACAGGTGTGCTAGGCATCTCCAGAGTACATCGTGCCACACAGTGCTGTGAGGCTTCAGAGTGGAGGCAGACAGCATCCCTTTAGCAAGCTGGTAAATCTGAATTACAGATTGATGCTAAACCTGCAGCCATTCTGCACCAACATACTTTTAAAGCGATTGCCCTGTCTTTCTAAGGGACACGAGACTTGCTGTATTGCCTGGGAACATACCTGCTCGCAGTGCTGTGGTGGGGTAGGGGGTGGGGGGCCCCCATCACCATCCCAGTCCCTTCTGACAGGGACATCCCAGCAGAGGGGTGGAGAGCGTCCCCTGCATCCTTTCTGTTGGTGGGTTTATCTGTGGGCTTTTTGCTTCCCAGCTAGTAGTTCTACTCTAGATTAAAGGTAATTTTTAACTATATGACTAGGGTACTATGAAATCTAATGCTCATGTTCTGGGAAATATAGTAATGATGCTACATATCATCATTATACATATTCTGCATCATTCCTTCTATAGAAATGACAGGATTTGGGTCAGAATAAGACAGAGAAACCTCTTTATCCACTGACACCTAGTATCAAATGAATGTATGTACTTGCAGAAAAAACCCACCATCTTCTAGATTAAGGACATAACACACCTCATTTCCCTGTAACTTTACCCCTTAGCGGGGTGCCATACTCCCTACCTTGTCAATCTGTGCTATTGACTCCTCAACCGATTTTCTTTTTCTGCCACTTCTGTTCCTTGTTTCCTCTTCCACCTTCCCCACCTTTCACTTTCATCTCTTTCTCCACTGCTTAGAAATGTGTGAATTTAACAGCTCCATCCCTGCCACTCATCACTGTTGCTTTTCCCAATCACCGTCCCAGTTTCTGTGTACACCTCACGCTGAACTAGTGGTGAGGGGAGGCGCTAAGCTCAGAGGCAGCAGTGGGGAAGCAATTGAATTTGCAGCTATTGCCTTGGAAGACCAGACCTGCAAGATGCATGTTCTCAACACACACCGCTGCTAGCAATCAGAGGAAAGAAAAGCACCTATTGTTTTCCTTTCATGCTCTAGGCTCTCCGAGTGATATTTTTGCTCACTCTGTTTTTCCTGCCTCAAATTACGCAATTCACAGGAATTCTCCTCATGTAAGAGATTATTGAGAAAATATAACTGTTTACACAAATCAGCTGCAGGCTTAAAGATGTTACACACTGGAAGAAGCCAGCTGCATCTTCTTATCATATCCTGTTGGTTAAATTATGTTAAGATGCTGGGGCAGTGAGTCCACTGAAATCTTCATTGTTTTCTGTTTTAGCATCACTGGAACGTACCCGGTGGACAGAAGACTTGTCCTACAGTTTTAGAAAAGTAGCATTATTATTAACAACACTCGGAGCAACAAGCAAATACAGACTGTGTGAAGAGTTGATGTTACTATTTTTCTATACTAAGGCAAATAAATAAAACATTAATGGTAAATGATTTTTGTGTGGTCTATGTAAAGCAATTAAAAAAAAAAAAAATCCCAGAAGTCATGTTTGTGAAAGAGCACTTTGTGCATTTCCTCTTTCAAGGACTCTCCACAAACTACTTCTCTTCTTGACATCTCAAACTGTGAACCACTGGAAATGTGAAAGCAAAGCACCAGGAAAATAAAAATTTTATATGCACAAGCAACTCTTACCAGCTCTGGATGGCATCGCATTTGGATCTGGTGACTACAGCTTGGCAAACCGCTTAGTCAATTCTCAGCAAACAGAGATTGGGAAATTCAAACAACCTGCAAATTTGGGAAGTCATGTCAGCCCTGCTTTAACAGAATTGTCAGGACAGTCACTTCTTAAACAGAGAAATTTCATTCTTAAATGCAGTGTTTCCACATTTTTACTCAGACAGAAGTTTTGATTCTTTTTTCCCAGATTTGGCTGACCTAGCTTCCACCTAAGTGCCTGAGGTCCTCCTGGAGAAAAGGGGTTAGCACAGCTGCCGAAACCGCAGGAGCTGACTTGGTAGCAACCAAGCCAGACACGTAGGCAGGAGCTTGCCATCCAGGTCAAAACCAATCTGGGTTAGCAAGCGTACTTCTCAAATCACACAAAATGATACTGGTTTTGTTCCTTTGCAAAAGGCACAGGAGGTCTGCTGGAGTGGGGTACTAAAACTGTCTGCCAAAGCTGGCATTTCCAGTCAAAAGTATACTCTTAAATTTCTGATTCTGTGAGGGGAAAGTTTCACTTAGGGAAAGACATGAAAACACGGACGTGTGTTTCAGTTTGGTTTCAGCCTCTCTTCCCACCATAATGCACGACTGAGTGGCTCGAGAGCCATTTTGCTGGATCAGACTGACACAGTACCTGCTTTCAATCTTGATTACTCAACTCCTAAAGAGAGACCTAAATACAAGTTTTGAGAGTTTTTCACTAACAACAACAACAAAAAAGGTGTAATACAATAAGACAAAAATACATAGAATATAACCACTTCTTTATAACTTCTAGAAATGCATATATTAGAAAGCAGGGGAGGATGGTACTTTTCTTAGAGCATTGCATAGCATGGTTTTGACAGTACAAACAAAACACCTTATTAAAGCCCAGTGGAAACAGCATAGACATGTGCTGCCTTTATGCTTTTGCTCCACAGGCGTGTAAACCAAAGAAGATCTGCAGCACTTTCCACAGCATCCCTTTCCACACATGCTTGGCTGAGAGGCCTCCAGCACCGCAGGCAGACGCTCTGCTCTGAGCGCCCTGGAAGGCACCAAGTCGGACCCAGGCAGCTCCATGGGCTGACATGGCCATCATGTGTTGAACAGCCATTCACACACAACCTTAGGCATTGCAGTCCCATTTACTGAAGCATCCTGAAGGTCATCCTCTATGATTACAAACGTATCTAGAATTTTTTATATTTGTATTTAACTTCCCAGCCGGATCAGCACCAGCCAGTTCCATGTTATGTGTCACCCCAGTGACAGCACCACCGAGGAGCCCACCAAGCCTTTTGCATGCGTGATCCCACCACGCTGGGGAGCCTTGGCCATCCGTGATTTAGCTGGGACTGCTGGCAGAGAGCACAGCTACCACACCTGCATGAGTCCTCCTGGGACTTACTCTCCGGGGACCATGGGCAGAGGTCCTGTTGGTGACCGCCTGGAGAGGAAGCAACTGTCCAGTGCAGGCTTCTGCTTTGCAATGCGGTTGGGGAAGAAGCCTGTTTTTGGCTGCGGGGGTCCCCAGCGCATCTGTGTGCGCACTTGCCGTAGATGGCAGCCATCATGACAGCACTGATCATAAACCTATTTTCAAGATGGGATTTGGTCCTGCTGAAGCTCAGATACTAAAGCCGTGGATGATCTCAGCTAAGGATTCGCAGAAAGAAGGGCAGCCTTAATCTCCCTCAGGAACACAGCCAGAGTCATGTAGTTGGAAATAGCAGTGTGGATGCAGTAAACAAGCGCAGCATTAGCTGCCCTCCCTCTACATGCCAGCACTACCTACCCAGCAGAAGGGTCATCTCAGGCTCCTGACATCCACCCACATGGGCCCTAGGCACTCAGCTTCCCCAGTGAGAACTGGTTTACTCTCAGTAAACCCAGGTTCACAAATGCTGACCTGAGGGGAGGAAAGCGAGCAAGTGCTGGGTTGCTGCTGTGAACAAGAGTGCTGTGCGTTGCTGTCATGTCTTTGCTGCGTGCTTGCTGTGTTTCCATGCAGAACATGACCTCGGCTATCACCGTTAGTGAAAAGTATTGTAGCAGCATATGGTCTATACTGGCAGCTAGCAACTCGGGAAAGCTGAAATCATCCACAGCAATCAATCAGCCAATGTCCCAGGGAGGAGAACACACTGTCCAGAATCTGACCAGGACTTCAGCTGAGCTCTTAATGGTCAACATGCTTTCACAGATGCTTTCATTGCTTTCTGAAATAACCATCAAAACCTGGTTTTGCTGTCTTAGCATAGCAACTGCGTATCTTAAGAGAAGGTGCCTTTTTTGCTGTTTTTTGCAAGGTAAATTTGTTTTTAATGGGTTAAATTGCATTAAGGAGCACCAAAGGAATGGGATTATCACCATCTCCGGCAGAGGTCTGCTGCTGGCTGGGCTTTTGCACAAGCTGTGTCAGAGCAGGCTTCCCCAGCCTGTCCTGTCAGTGCACTTTGCTCGTGAGGCATCGGTGCAGATCTGCTGCTGGCCATGAACAAGTCAGCATTAACCTGAAGCAAAGCCGGTGTGAGCTGCTGGGGTGGCTTGTGTGACCCGGACAGGGGACATCTCTAGTGTTCACAGGGTGCTACCTGCATCAGCAGAAGGAAGCTGCTGTGCTAGGCACTGGTGGGAGAAACGAACGAGTCAACCTATACAACTCAAAACCATGCATTGCATACAGCCAAGGAGGCACTAGCGCATACAGCTATCTCCATCCTGAATCACAGAATCACAGAATGGTTCAGGTTGGAAGAGACTTTTAAAGACCATGTAGTCCAACCCCCCTGCCATAAGCAGGGACATCTTCCACCAGATGAGGTTGCTTAAAGCCCCATCCAACTTTGAACACTTCCTGCTGATTCGTCCATGACTTTGAACACTTCCAGGGACAGGGCATCCACATCTTCTGTGGGCAACCTGTTCCAGGGTCTCACCACCCTTATTGTAAAAAGCTTCTTCTTTATGTGCAATCTAAACCTACTCTCTTTCAGCTTAAAACCGTTGCTCCTTGACCTGTCACTACAGGCCCTGGCAAAAAGTCTGTCCCCATCTTTCTTATAAGCCCCCTTTAAGTACTGGAAGGCTGCTATAAGGTCTCCCCGGAGCCTTCTCTTCTCCAGGCTGAACAACCCCAACTCTCTCAGCTTTTCCTGATAGGAGAGGTGCTCCTGCCCTCTGATCATCTTCATGGCCGTCCTCTGGACTTGCTCGAACTGGTTCATGTCCTTCTTATGCTGGGGCCCCCAGAGCTGGACGCAGTACTCCAGGTGGGGTCTCATGAGAGCGGAGTAGAGGGGGAGAACCACCTCCCTCAACCTGCTGGTTGCGCTTCTTTTGATGCAGCCCAGATGATACAGTCGGCTTTCTGGGCTTCATCCCCCAGCCTGTATGGATACGAGGGGTTGCCCCAACCCAGGTGCAGGACCTTGCACTTGGCCTTGTTGAACTTCATGAAGTTCGCATGGGTCCACTCCTCAAGCCTGTCAGGGTCCCTCTGGATGATACTTCCTTGTTAAGGTGAGTGTGAATAGAGAGCTGGTTCTGCATTTGCTTCTGCACCGGTGAGGTTTTAAACCTAGCAGCTTGCGTGAGAGAAGAGTCAGTTCTCAGAGCCAACTCTGCAAGCTGGGCACCCCATGCCGTTCCGGGACATGTCATCCCCTCTCCAGCTTCACAGACACTCTCTGGCACCCAGCTGACAGCGACAGCTCCGCACAGCACGTGGCAGGCTCCCAGGAGGGGAACAGAGCAGCTTTGTCTCCTCGCCCATCACCGGTAGGCTCTGGCCAATGCCAGCCCCACGGGACTGACCAGTGCTGCCCTGCCACATCCATACCTGGAGGAGCTGGGCTGCCTGGCTGGGCACTGTGGGAGAGGTGGCTGCTCAAACGAGGCTTGGAGGAGCAATGCTGGGAGCTTGATGGAGGGGACTGCGACATCCTGCTCCATCACAGGAGGGTCAGACAGCAGCAATTATGCAGGAGGGTCAACGCCCGCTTCCCCTAGCTCTGTGCTGAACAGCATTGATGGAGACAGGCTTCGAGCCTGGGTCAGCTCTCCTCCGCTCAGAGAGCAGCCTTTCTGCTGAGGCCACCAGCCAGTGGTGGCAGCTTGTGACATGACATGCAAGTGCTCTGTTGAGGCTTAAATTGAACCATCATTAAATTATTCCTCATTAGCAATTAAGTGATTTCACAGAAGTCCCTGGCTATACTTTGAAAGGGATAAAGCACTGATAAGTCTTAACTATAGCAGTAGTGGCACAGAGGTGGAAGTCGTGGGCTGGCACTGCCACTGCCCCCATGTCCCCCACAGGCGACAGAGCCATTTCACGCTCATGGTCCTTACTGCTCTTTAATATCTGTTCGTCAAGATACATTAAGTAATCCTGGGGCAGCCACTGTGCAAGTTATACTGATTCAGATATGAAGCCTATTGCTGAAATTGTTCTCAGTTTTGATTATTTAGGTTTTGACACTGGCTCAGCCAATTAAAGAGAACAGAAAAGAAGGATGTTTGATGTCGGCTTAACAACCCCAGTCTCTTTTCTCCATCCTCCTATTATTCCATTGCTTTTTCCTCTCTAATGCATACACAGTTCTCTACTATAGGCATTAATTTGTGAACAGAAATGCTACATTTCATCAGTCACGCTGTGAGGTTTTTTTATTGAAGTCCTTTACTGTTGCTTGCCATGAAAAACCTCTTGCCTTACTATTATGTGAAACTACAGACCAAACTATGTACTTTTCTATTGCTTTTTTATCTCATTGCCTACAAACGCCTTTGTAGGAAATAAGTCTCTTCCCTGAGGTAAAACGCTCTCTGTGACAGTTTCACAGCAGTGTAAACAACCTTTCTGAGCTGCAGTTCCTAGCACAACTGGTGTCACACACGAGACTAAGTTCACCTTTCGTATGTTCAGTGACTTCCCTAAAGCTAAAGTTTTTTCTTTCATATAGATAATGTGCTGCATGTACATATGTGGGCATGTGTATCTACCTGTCTAGATATGTTCTGTATTATACCCACATACACTCAATACAAGTGTACTACAACTCAGCTTTCCCATTCCATACGTTTGAGATGATCGCTTTTTTCAAACCATGAACAGAAAAGAAGTCTACATGCACCCATCACTCTGTATCCTGTTAGTCACATAGACAAAAGCCTTCTTACCGCTTAAACACATCAGCTGTCCTCTGGCCATTAATTCATCTCCCAGGAAGAACTACTGAAACATGTACAACCTAAATTGGCTTCAGCTGGCGAGAAACCAGAGGGAAAAGTCAGCCATAAAGCAATAACAGGTACAGAAATGTACCCGAGTTCTTAGGGGGAAGGTGAGGAGGAAAGAAAACATACTTTCAGACTTGCATCCCTTGATTTTAAAGTTGGAGTTTAAAAGTGACAAGAGGACTTTTAAATGGCTTTCTTGGGTACAGGATGCCACGGCAACATCATCAACTGTGGCTGGAGAAAGCTTTGATCCTCACAGAAGGCCCAGACTTCCCTCTGCCAGGGGAGTACAACTGCCACCATCACCAGTGCTCTACAGGTGACAGCACTGTCACAGTGACCACACCACCTCTCTAGCTGTAGCCCAGTGGCAGTATCCCTTGGGACGTCTCTTATAAGTAGTTGAGGTACCACAACAAGTATGCAAAAGTACAGCACTTTGAAGGAGAAAGGCATGATATTTTTCCAGCTGTTTTTTTAATTTCTGGTTAGTTTAAATCAATGGTTTTATGAGTTTCAACAGGATCATAAGAGAGGGAGCAGTGGATAGGGGAGAGCAAAGTTAGTCAGAAGTGCATAGCAAGTGCAGAAGTGCAGTACCTGCTGGTATAGCCCTTCCATGTGGGTGTATTAACTATACTTGACCACCTCTCTGCAAGTCTATTCATGCTAGTAAGGAAATGATACATGAGGCTCGATAGCAGATGTAAATCTATGCTCAGCAGTATTTTGCATGCTAGCTGGATTATTAATCTTAGCATGCTTCAGTGTGCATGCAGGTGAGGAATGGCTTTTTTTTTTAATCTAAATTATAATTGAGTTCTAGGTAGGAAGGAGGCATATTTTTTTCCATTCCATTAAAAAAAGCATTTTGGAGATAGATCTGATGAAGACGTTGACCTCCCATTTTGAGAAAGTTTCTGTTTGGGTAAGAACTAGCCTGCTTTAAGTGCCATCTCCATTAAACTCTACCCCAAACTTAATCAAACATAGATGTGCTGTTTGCAAAGTAACAGCACAGTCATAACATTTGAAGTGCAGCAGTGTATCTACATGAAGTAAGTCTGGGGCAGGAAAATGCTAGTCATAAAAGGAAGCAATTAGAAAGTTCAGTGGACCTGAGAAGGGTAGTGCAGACAGCATCGTGGGGAGGCTCAGAAGAATGCTAGGATGATTTTTACAGTTTCTCATGCAGGTAGCTTCATTGGGGCCATGTTAGAGGAGGTCTTACACAGACCACAGCTCTCTGAAAACTGCTGAAATAAAATTATGGTAATTTCCATGAGAGGGACAGGGAAAATGCAAGATTTTGGCATTCAGAAGGGTCAACATGACTTTATTTACTTATTTATTCATTTAGAGGCAAGTTTATTTGCGATGTCAAGTTGAGGACTGAAAAGGCCCATCCTGGGAGCTGGCAATACTGTGAGATATTTTTAAACAGAGCAGAAAGAACTGTGCAGTGACCTTGCCTCACACACGCACTGCATTTGCAGAAGCTTAGGAAAGTACTTTTGCCCTTGGAAAGGTGCATGTATATTTTAGTCGTTATTTCCAATATTAGAAATCTTCTTTTCCTGTAAAAGTGCTTTGAAGTAATAGCAAGCAGATATGGTATCTTAGAGTCAAACTTGGTTTCCATAAAGAAGCTGCAGCTGAGAGCACACTGCCTGAGACCCCAAGAGACCCCAGGCTTCCTTCCTCCCTCTGCTAAAAGTTTCCTGTGTCATCTTGCCAGTGGACTATTTTTGTGTTCTGTTTCTTTGCCTATCAGTAAAATGACAGGGCGTCTCTCGGGAATGTTTTGTGACTTAAATCATTTGCTTTAAGGCCCTAGGATGAAAGGCTCCATAAAAGTCCAGTGATAAATACAGCCAAGATTGCAATTTAATTAAAGTGCTCCAATTATTTAGGGAAAGAGGAAATGTAAACCAGAAACTGCCAGATGTTCTTTGCACTCCTTTTGAAGCTTCCCTATCAATAACTTAGCAGGATTTTGTGTTCCTGGGAAGTTTTCTTCAGCTTTCAGTCTCTTCTTGCATCCCCTGTTGGAAAGAAATCCAGACCAGCAGTACTTATCTTACCAGCTGTGTGAGTAATTTTCTACAGACCCATGGCCTTATACAATAGATATTGACACAAACAAACAAACAAAAATATCTACTGATGTTTACTCTGGAATAGACATCACCATTAACTTGTTATTCAGCACAAATCACATGGGAAGAAGCATTTACACCCCCTCCTTTAAAATGCAGTCCAGTCGTGGAGAAGAGTGTGCATCACAGGGACAGGAGGGAGAATTTATCCCATCCAAGTTGGAAGGATTAAAATAAATATCCTGAATAGCTTTGCAGTCAGTGTCATATCTGTTCTCCTAAATCTGTTGTTCTGTATGAGTTGCTATGGAATTATAACTCAGAAGATCATGGTAAGGCACAGCGCTGGTTGCAGTGCAGGGCAAAGCTGTGCCCCTGCATCCAGTGATGTACAATATACACGCCCCACTGCCTGGTACTAATGAGGCGGCAAGGAGCTGCTTTTGGGTCAGGGTAAATCCATGGGCACGATGACTCATCTGGCATTTATCAGGTTCATCATTCTACTTGTTGAAGCACAGCTGAAAAATAAACAAAACAGGGTCGAGATCAGAAGTTGCACCCCCAGTCCCAGCAAACAGGTTATGCAGCCTGCATCGCTAACAACAGCTGCCGTGTGCTGGCTGCCTGCTGCTATCTGTGCCTCTCCCCTTTAGAAATAATGATGATGTCTGAGATTAGGGAGGAATGACCAAAAGTCCCCATAGTGACCTCCTTCAAAGACAGCCCTACAGAGTACTGGCTTACATAAAAAGAACAGTTGGTTGTTTTCTCAGCAAAAAATGTCTTTGAAGAGAAGCAAAGGCATGTAGCCAGGAGACAGCCATGTTTCACTTTGAGAGGTCTTTCTAGTTAGCTTAGATGTTACAGATAATAACAAAGAGGCTGGGAGTAGACTGCGAGGCCACATGCAAACTTTTGATTATAAATCAATCCCTGCCTATTAATGATTGTTTAATTTATTTTGATGAGGCTCTTGGCTTTCTCTGGGACGTCTTAAATAGTTACAGCAGGCTACAGACTCTGCAGTGCCCTGTGCAGCATGTACTACTGGTCCAAGGGTGCAAGGATGTGTGCAAGGCCAAGAGCCTCCTTTACTGAAAGGCAGGCTCTACCCACCCCAGGAGCTGTTGATTTCAAGCTGGGAAACAAAGATATTAGCAGTAGGGTTTTTTTCCTCTTTAAACTAATTCAGCTGGATCAACAATGAGTTGATCGTACCTGCTACTTAAAAACCCTTCATTATCATTCATGTCACCCTGTTACTGCTGAGGTTTTGTACTTCCGTCTTGTAGTAAGGACGTTTTTACAGCAACCAACCTTCTAGCAGCTCCAGGACCCTGCATATTCCAGGTTTCACATGGGGAGACCCTCCCATCACTATAAATCACCTCTGGTCTGCAGGGTCCCATCACCTACATATTCACGTCATAAAATCAATCAAGTCCTCATCTGCAAAGCCGTTAGGGGCTTAATATGCAGTTTGGTACTTGAAGCCCAGCTCATGTCTTCACAGCAGCCCTTGCCAGCCACAGTTCAGGCCCTAAACACCCACAGACACCCAAGTTTCTGTTCTCAAAGGGCTGGAGAAGAAACAGTCCTGAGAACAGAACCCAAACTTTGGATTTCCTTCCAAGGAAGACCTGCTTGTGTCCTAGTGTGACTGCCATCACATCAAAGTGAATCACACAGCCCTTCAGTAAGGCCAAACGATACTCAGAAAAATCCACATACAGACCCATATACACGTTACTAAGGGGGAACATTTTAAAAACCCCTCCATTTCCTCACAGACTCATCCTTCACAATTCCCAGTGGTACTTCAGTTGGCAGAGATGAACACCTTGAAAAGGGGGCAGGGGAGAGCTTTTTTATTGAACCAGGCAAGGATGATTTTCCCTTGCCCTTTATTCAGCACTTTTACTGTCAGATTTTTAAAGGCGGGCATAATCCTCCCCTGTATTGATTTGAAATTTCATGCAGAATGTTTATTTCCTGTTTCAGTTACATCAATTTCCAAACCTTTCCCCATTAATGTGCTGGCTCTAGAAGGGGACAGCTGAAGGTGACCTTCCACAGGTCACTGCAGTTTCCTTTCCTTACTGCCTTGTAGCTCTTTACACTGAATTTCATTAGTACCTACTAACTCAATACGCATGATCTAAGTAGGTCGTTCTGAATTTGGTTACTGCCCTCCTTTTGTATAAACCCAACCTCGTTACATGTCTGCAGGTATGCTGAGCTGCATTTGCCACGGGAGGACCACTGTAGGATCTAAACCTTCCACCCAAGATCACCGTCAACATAAGGAGGGTGAGGTCAGTCTCACTGACCTCGCAGCATGCTACAGCTACTGTCAAAAAGGCCTTAAAATCGACACGAACAGCAAGTAAAAGAAAGGTGATCTTTATTGCACAAACATGAAAAGGAAGCACTAAGAGAGGATGCATCCATCCCAAGCCTGTGGGGGAAGACAGATAGTACACCAGGTCTGCTCTGGCACTGTATCAGTTTTACCGCTTATTTGTCAGTATCATTTTCTAACATAGATTTTGATTTCCCAGGCAAATATCCAGCCAGCAGATTGGTACTTGAAACTTATTTGCTCCTTCTGTGCAGAACAATTACATATCTTTACATTCAGGCTTTTGCAGGCCCCCTCAAAAATTTGACGGGTTTGACTTCCTGCTCCGCCAGCAACATACAACCAACGCATTCTAGCCTAACCGGTGATTACACCACCTTTTGTATAGACCTCAGGTGGGACTGAAAAATCACATAGCAGGCAGTCTCGAAGTACCTGTGTAGATGACAATCAGGGAGATGACAGCCCCAGTGGGACGGACTGCTTCAGACTGGAAAACCAGACCAGCTCTTCAAGGAGCAGAAGAGTTTGCAGGCATCAGATTTCCAAGATGTCTCTTAAGCCAGTGGCCTCAAAATGTTTTTGATTGCATACCCATATCAGTAAAAAATTTTTAAGCATGCACATGCAATATATGTATATTTATTTATTTATAAGTAATATACATATACTACTGTACTAATACATTAGGCACATTATAAAACATATACAAAAATAGAAATTAAAAAAGGATGAGGTAAAGTTGAAATAAACACTTTTTTTTAAATATAATTTTATATTATTTATTAATGGTACAAAAAACATTTTCTTCCTGCATCCCAATGGGTTGTCCTGCACACCCCTTGGGGTGTATGCCCCCCAACTTTGCAGATCACTGTCGTAAGCTACCAAACCAATGCTAAGGTGCGATCCACACAGCAAGCTGATGAAAGCTGGTAAGAAGGGGAAAGGGACCAAAATAACACTGTTAATGAACATCATGCTTACGTACTACGTGTCTCTGGCTATTCTAGGGATGAGAGGAATCATAGAGTGCTTTGGGCTGGAAGGGACCTTGAAGGTCCTCCAGTTCCAACCCCCCTGCCATGGGCAAGGACACCTTCCACTAGACCAGGTTGCTCAAAGCCCCATCCAGCCTGGCCTTGAACACTTCCAGGGATGGGGCATCCACAGCCTCTCTGGGCAACCTGGTCCAGTGCCTCACCACCCTCGCAGTCAAGAACTTCTTCCTTACATCCATTCTAAATCTATCCTCTTTCAGTTTAAAGCCGTTACCCCTTGTCCTATCACTACATGTCCTTGTAAAAAGTCCCTCTCGGGCTTTCTTGTAGGCACCCTTTAGGTACTGGAAGGCTGCTATAAGGTCTCCCTGGAGCCTCTCCAGGCTGAACAACCCCAACTCTCTCAGCCTGTCTTCATAGGAGAGGTTGTCCAGCCCCCTGATCATCTTCATGGCCCTCCTCTGGACTTGCTCCAACAGGTCCATGTCTTTCTTGCAGTGAGTTCCCCAGAGCTGGATGCAGTACTCCAGGTGGGGTCTCATGAGAGCGGAGTAGAGGGGGAGAACCACCTCCCTCGACCTGCTGGTCAAGAATCATCATTCTTTTGATGCAGCCGAGGATATGGTTGGCTTTCTGGGCTGCAAGCGCACATTGCCGGGTCATGTTGAGCTTCTCATCAACCAACACCCCCAAGTCCTTCTCCTCAGGGCTGCTCTCAAGCCACTCATCACCCGGCCTGTATTTCTGCTGAGCACAACCACTGAAACAAGTACTTCATTAACTGCTCTTCTCAGGGCTCGTTATCCACAGATGTTATCCGCACATTTCAGTGCCAACCCAGACAGCTGCAAACTATTTTCCAAGAGCTGCAGCAGGAAGAAATTGTGCAGGCCCGGGGAGGATGAGCAGAGGGATTTTCCTGGTCCTGGTTTTACAAAAAGGAATGTAGGGGGAAAAAGCCTGGTTTTAGGCATTTAAGCAAGCACTGTATAGAGACACATGGGTCAGACCCTGCCAGACCCCTGCCATATCCCTGCTCTCTGGCAGAAGGACCCAAAGGTGGCGGTGTCAGGATCCTTGATGCAAAAGGCAAAGCTGCAGAGATGACTGCATGCACTCAGCAGTACAAGACAAAATGAAGCAAAACAGAGGAACAGCTTGCTACATGAGTCCAGTCTAGTCCCATATTTCAGTCAGACATCAACCAGCAATAATTGCTTAAGGCAACAGCATAAAGCACAAAGCAAGTACAAAGCAATCCTTTCCCTAGCATGCACTCTGGAAATCAACAGTTTAGGGGCTCAAGTGTATGCAGACCATGCAGCGTTTCCTTGAATTGTCAGTTTAACATGCCTAATCCCTTTCTAGACCTACGGGTACTTTTAGCCACCTCAATCCTGTGGCAAAGTTGCAATTAACAGTGCAAACTGCAGGCGAAGTAGCACAGGCAGCACTGAAAGCATCAGTGCTGCTTACCCTGGGGTCTTACCGGTCAGTTCCTAATGATGGTGTAGCTTCAGCAACACCTTCAGCATCTCCTCCTCTCTAGCCTGTGCAGGGGCTCCAGTCACCATGATCTGAGTGTCAGCAAGGAAATTCTGCTCTTCAACACATTATACAGCAGAAGCATACGTTTTTCTGGAGAGTTTCCAACTCTTAACTCTTCTGAAATAGATAATAGTCTTTCATACTGAAGCAGTATATTTATACGAACATCTTTCAGTAATGTAGACCCCAGATTCAATTTAGTTTGATCATTTTGAAGCCCCTAAATACATAAATTGCTTAATTTAGTTTGAAGTAATACTTCTGGTTTACAGCCAGTTGGTGTTAAATAGAAAAAAAAATAAATTCCAGCTAACAGTCCTCTTGGAGAAAGAAAGCTTGCTTCCTTTCTTTGTTTGTCTTCTTTTAACCAAGATGTTAAATTAATTTCTAAAAGGTGACAAAGAAGTGCCATACTTGCAAGTATTGTGTTCTGTTCTTGCTGTTTCATGCTGCAATGGCTGTATTCAGAAGCTTTCTTGGTAGAAGTGTAACAACATGCCTTGGTGGTATTTCAGCTGTTTTCATACATCAGGTGGTTTCTGTGCCTGGTCTAAAACCATGATTGCTGCTACCAAGGCCACCCTCCTCTGGGTTAAAACAGGTCCACACCACTCATTTTCACCTGAGGACAGAGTGGCAAATTTTGACCTGAAAAGCAAACCCTTTAGTTTCTATGAGATCTCAGCTTGCTTAAAGTTTAAGAAATGCTTCAGGAAAGGTTTTACAGTGCAATGTTTTATCCAATCAAACAAGAAATTAACCAAGTAATTCCCTAGAATACTCTTTAGGAAAATGAATTGGATTCCTCAGAAGTGAATCCGCAAGTGGAAAATCCTCTACATCGCAGAGTTACAGCGAAAACAGAAGGACTGACCCCAAATATGCATTAGTTCCTTTCTGTTTTACTTTCAGCTTCTCCTTCTGTAACACCCTTGCACACACATTACACAAGAGCAGTAACCAGATTTCCCTCCCAGCAAGACACCACACTTAAAACAACTGGTATCTGATAGAATTATATTAATACCTCCTCTGTCTATGAGCAATCACATCTGGCGCTGCGCAAAGGGGCCTCAGCCTGCTTTGGGAGGCAGTCACAGACCCCCACACCCTGACTGCCCCACTGCAGAGCATGGCTGCTCCTGCCCTGCCTTGCAGGGGTGCTTGCCAGTGGCAAATGCATTGCAGTGTAGTCCGCAGGCGCTGCCAACCCGAGCCTTGCCTCCCCTGGCACAGGCACATCGTACGGAGCAGATGCTGCTGCAGCTGAGGGAGTCCAGAGCTGATTCGAGACACCCAACATACCAGCAAGCAGCAAGCATCCCCAGCAGGGCAGAATAATTAATTGCCTGGCTTCTCGGCTGCTGTTGGGCACTCAAAGCTAAACCTCCGCCTGCAGCGAAGGCCCCACATGCTTCCCGCCGAGTCCCCCAGCCCACATGAGCTCCGGCTGCTGCCCCTCACAGAGCACGCAGTGGGGAAACAAGGAACGGGGAAAAGCCACCAACTTTCTCATGCCAGCGCTCACTTGGCAGAAAGTGGAAGAGGGACAAACCTAGGGAAAACAGTCAAGGTCTGCAGTGGTTGAGTGCTTTGTTGTGTCTTGCCTAGGTGTGTCTTATCCCACAGAGTCCAGCACCTGCTACAAATAGGTGATGGCACTTCTACGTAAGCTATTAAAGCCACACAGATACAGATGTGCTTCCAAGCCTTCGTAACATTTCACACACCAGTCTTTGCTCTGTTGCTACACTTAGCAGAACATTATATGTGCATTAATGGCAGGATTTTTCCTTTCAAAGAAAGCTTTAAGGAGCTGAAGAAATCACCTGTTTTCTCATCTGGTTCTCAGCATTATTCCCTGCAAGAACATCCAACAAACGCTTCTACTAGAGAAATGCAAAGAGATTTGCAAGGAATCGTCAAGAAAAGATCATGTCAAATTTAAAAGATACAAGTCCAGCACTATTTTGATTCCATCTGCAACAAACATTGAACCATATTTATTTTAAAAGTCTTTTCTTTTATTTCTGTTTATGAAGAATTGTGACCCCAAGGATTATTAAGCCCTCAGCATTATTAATCAAATAAAGAATAACATCAAAAGTAAGCAAAGTGAACCCTAGAATTTTTTTAACTGCTAATATCTTCAAGTTTTTGCAAGGCATCATTCTCAGGGATCTCCTTTTTTCTTCTGCCCAGCTTGCAATGCCTGAGGCTCTATTTGCACAGCTGTTGAACAACCTGAGTTCCCACTGCTGCCTACTGAGGGCTTCACTTTTCCAAACTGGGAATGCATAAACTGAGACACACTAAATAAGTAGATGCATTTGAAATTAATAGACTTATTAGAAGTTGGTGGATCCTGGTGCTAGCAAGATAACCCACTCTGCCTCTTGGGTGTTTCAGTAAAGATAATTGTAAATGTAAATGATATTTTCAGAAGGTGGGTGGTTCCTTCGTATGGCCTCAGCACTTCGTGTTGCACTAAATCAGCAGTTTTCAGATCACAGCCCTGTGAGAGATGGCCAGGAGGGCAGCTGGGACCACGAGCTCCCACCTTCACTTCTAGAGGCAAGAGACTGTGTGCTGTACAGATACTGCAGTACCCGTATGCACATTGCTTGGCCACATCCTCCCAGCTGAGCTGCCACCACTACGAAGGTGCCATTTCTGTTTGCATTTTGCTACTCTCCATTACCCAGCAGTGGACAAGCCTCGACACCTTACCAGCCACGTCAGCAGGCACCGGTGGGGACTCACAGGTGGGGGTCCTGCTGTCACTTGGCATCTCCCACCAAGGTCAGCTGCCAGAGGAGCATGCCAACGCTTTCATCCATCCACATCTCCCCAAAACAAACAACACCACCCCCAAAAAAAGCCACGGCTTAGCAGTCTGGTCCACCAGACCTGTCTGCTGAACGGGTGGCAGACAGGAGACATCCAGACCAAGTCATTTCAGTCACTGCTGCTGGTCGGCCACCAGTCTATAGCAGCAGATGGCTTGGGAAATAAATTCCCTTTACAGACACCCCCTCCCCAGCCCCCCCCCCCCCCCCCCCCCCCCCCCCCCATTACAGAGCAGGGCTTCTGAGGGTCTCCCTGGACAACATTAACTATGCACAGATGCACATGTGTCCTCTGGGGCTTGTCGTGCCATCAGCAGCATGTGCCTGTCCCACAGCAAAAGGGACATTTGCTCTTTCCCTAGCCATGCTGCACCCTTGTTCCCAAAGGCTTGTAAAACTAATGGAATTTGAAAGGGTGAGAGAGAAGGGCAAGAGAAGGGGACAGAGAAAAAACATTTACATGTTCTGTGTTTGTTGCAGTTGGTTGCATTACTTTCCTCCTGAGGATTTTGTGAGCATCAGTTCAGTCATGACCAGGCAAATGAACTGCAACACGACCTGCAGAGATTAGAGCTGAGTGGGCTGCTGGCAGTATGAAGATATTTGGTATTAACAAATGTATAGACCCATAAACCATCATTGTGGTAGGTGGGAGAGGCAGGTGACATAACCAAGCAGCTGCACTGTCAGAAGAAGTTTAAATTAATCTTTGATCCCTTATACTGTCCCACGAATGTTAGTCCCTCTCACCAAGTAGTGACTATGCTGCTGGGAGATGGGCTGAGCTGTAAGAAATGCATTTTAGGAACTGGTCTTAAAACAATATGGAAATGCAGTGAATGTAAGATAAACAGTTGTCTGTCTAACAAATTAATCCTTCTGGAATTTTCTTATAAAACTGCTGTGTCAGTTCCGATTAATATCTCCTATGAAACCAGTGTTCCTTGGAAACGAAACAGGCATTGCTTCCTCACAAGCTTTTGGCCAAGATTAGCATCACACTCATTTCACATCAGTCACACACTTCACTGGGGGCACATGTCTTGCCACTGATCAGGGACAGAGGGGAGCATCAAGTAAATATTCCCCATTCAAATGTCTCCACGCTCAAGTAACTTGTATTTTAGCAAATGCAGACACGCTAAAACATGATATGGCAACACTGAGGTTGTGACATAGAGGAAGTGAAGCAGAAAATTCAGCGTGAAGGATTACACACTGGCCGTCCCTCCTGTTACAAAAGAAAACCATGGGGCCATGACTGGGCATACCACCAGTCCCAACACCCAGCCTTCCCACTCGTGCCAATTCATTTTACTATGTTAAGTGCTGTTTAGTGGCTCCATAATGCTTTTTCATCTGGTTTCCTAGGATAATTTTCAATGTTATTGTTTCCTCTCTCCTGTTATTCACATAGCCTGAGGCCAGATCATACCCTGAGGTAGCTCAATCCTATCAGCACAGAAGAGCTAGAAATTTGTGTTGTGCAGACCTTACACTTCTCAGCTAGTTTGCTTGCTAGAAGCATTAACAGGTCTTGTATCAACAAAAGCAAGGACATGCCCTTGTCTGGGTTACAGCATGCCAGAGCGCTCTGCAGCCGCCGGTTTCCCAAGGAGGCAGCTCCTCTATGGAGACCAAAGGGCAGGAGAGTGCTTCTGTGTCTCTTCCCGTGGTTTGGCACTGAGCTGCGCTGCTGATTAGCTAGCTACAAGCTTTACTGATCGTGAAGGTATTTGTAGGATACAGGCAAAACCGTAACTACATCCTCTATGTGCTGCCCCAACCTACAGACAGGCCTCTCTAATGTCTTGGGTCAGAGGTTGTGGAGATACTTATTTTAGGGTAGATGTCCCATAATGCTCTACAAGAAGTTGAAAAAAAAGATTTATATTCTTATTGACAAATGACCCACTTGTTTGCTTCACTAACTAAATTTCATGTGACTGGCTGCAATGGTTAGGTACGACAGAGTTGAGGCTGAGCTCACTCAGAAACAACTGGGTGAGGCCACCTAGTTCATTTGGGTTTCAGTCATAGAGGTATGCACTATCGTATTTCACATACACCCAGCCTCTAACAGATACTGTCCCTTTTTTCCTCAAACACTTTTTTTGCTAGTTTGGTTGCCTCCACTTTTTGCGATAAAAATTCGCTTTCTAGCAGTGTTCAGGTAAGAGTCATTTTTATGCTCAAATTACCACATTTGAATATGGACTATTAATCCATTTTCACGCTAACTAGCTAAACTGACAATACTGTGTATGATTTAAAACCAACAACTTTACTCTAAGCCTGCACACCTGCTTTTTAATTAATACTTGAAACCATTGCCATAGCTAGGCATCAGCCCCCAGCATTTTGCTGTGCATAAAGCCCCACAGCTCCTGTCAGTGCTAATTCATGGTACAGTGATTCAACACCAGAGAGACCGACTGTACTGAGAAGCATTGCTGAGACCGTATTTTCCTGGTGCAGTGCAGGTTGCTTAGTGACCTGTCACCAAAACAAATGTGGTCACTTGGATATTTAAAGAGCAGTCTTTCCCGAAGCGTCCAGCATTTTGCAGGGACACCTGTTACTTGCATGCTTGAAATTTCTGTCCTGAAATGACAGGCTTGATGTCGTACCTTAGCTGGTTAACACTTTTTATAAGGAAGTCATGCAACATGTGTGCAATCCTCTCTGACTCATGTCACTCCAGCGTTGCTTAAATCACACTTCAATGTGCACATTTTCAGACCGACCACAGGAGCAAGAGTCAATAAAGCACTACCCTTTCCCACACACATGGCAGTTTATACATTTGCTTCCTATTTCTCCATCTTCAGTGGAAACTGAAGGTAAACGGCATGCTTCCTATCAAAATACACCATTCAGTCACATGTGAACAGGGATGCGGGGTGGTACCTGAACGGAGAGGGTTTCCCACCAGCTGGGACACAAATTGTGCTGCGATGTCAGATCACCCCACACACCCGTGACAGAGCTGAGCGCTGAAGTCCTCCTCAAGTGCTGGAAGGGCTCTGCCCTGTAAAGGTCACATCTCATTTTTCATGGCTGGAGGTTAAGCAATGGACTCAAGGGTTGTGCTGGGAGGTTGGAGGTGCGTGGCAGCCAGTGCAAGCTCTGGTAGAAGAAGGGTCCAGGTATACCGGCTTGTTTCTCCTTACATTCAACTCCAAAATTAGCTGAAGTCTCAGTAAATACTGAGTAATAGATTTATGTAATAAGGCTTTAAGTACCTGTAACAACAGAGTGAATGACACCAAAAGGATGGCAACTTAAGAGTCACTGGTATACATGCTCATATCTCATTCTTCTCGCCTCAGCCTGTCCCCCACAAAACCAAAAAAGCTCCAAGCCTAACAAAATATATTATATTTGTGAAGGCAGACACTTTATTTAGAAAATTCCAAACCCAAAGGTTTCGCAGCGAATTTTACTTCAGCCCTTCTGTTTCCACGCTTGACACCAGCACAGCTGACAACTACTTTTGCAGGAATGCCTTTACAGGACTGGGGCTATGAAAACAATTAATTTCTGGTCCAGCTGTTGAAAGCAAGAAGGCAGAAGGGCAGAAAGGAGGCCCATCCCCAGGAGAGGAGCTTCTGGGGATGCTATGGTGTTACCAGCTCCTGCATGAAACAGCAGTCATCGCTTCTCCTCATGGTAAAGCCAGTCTTTTGCCTGGCTCATTTCAGAGCAGTGCATGGGGCAGTACACCTGCAGGGTGTACAGGACATCAGGGACCAGCCTCATGAACAACATGCAGTGTTTGCTTTCTCCAGCGGCTTGGTGCCAGCCAGGGCTGGAAGAGGCTGGGGCACCAGCACTACCATCAGCATCCCCTGCCCAACATGCACACCCCATCCCTCTGTAACTGGTGCAGGTAATTCCCAGCCTCCCTGCTTAACACTCCCTGCTTTGAACAAAGCTCTTATTAATCACAATTTCCTTTTATTCCCTTCATTCACAGCATGGCCTTTAACAGACACCTCTAAGTGTGGCATCAGCTGTCAGAGAGGTTTCCTCCTGAACGTGTTCATGGAGCTCCCACTGTGAATGCTTCACGTGCACAAATGAATTGACTCCTCTTAGCACACCCTTCATATCTGATCCTGGCCTTCTTTTCATTTTAGAGCTTGAGAAACATTCCTAATGCTGTCTTAAACAAGCTGTGCCTCCTTTCAGGTTTTTGATGTCCTATTTGAAAAATGAAGGAGCCGATTTCTTAAGAATACAGAAACAGTCAGCTTTTTCATATTTCTTTACACATTTAAAGCAAATCTTACCTATTGACTTCAGTTACATCTGTGAAGACACAGAGTTTCTGATGCCAGGTATCAAGTGTTGAGCACCTGGCAAGTGCGAAATGCTCGGTGTAACCACCCGTGAGAATTTAGGTGGAAGCCACTTGCTTTGGACCACCAAAACCCTATACCAGAGTCAGGTGGCATCTAACTGGCCACTGCAGCAACCAGTCCCCTCAACCACAAGGCTATCATTTTGCTTTTCCTGCAATTGTCAGGCCCTTTTGCTACAAAAGCTTCAGCTCCTGCAACAGCAAACAGCTTCCTTCAATACACAGCCCTGACTCACACCCAGAATCACATCCTGTCCAAGGAATGAGGAAGGGTTTTGTGAATAAAATAACTTGATCATATAATTATCAGCAGCTTGATCAGCCATGTGCATGTGGGAATGCAAAATGAGATTGCTGGCCGTCCTTACTGAATTTTTAATTGTTTGACGATGGCATCGTATTTTCCCTTTAACTTTGCTCTTCTGCATAATTATATACACACATGTCTATCCACATGAAGAAGCTGTTCAGAAAGACTAGATGATGCTGGAAGAAGTGTGGGATCACAGAGATGAGGGCAACGAGTGGCTGAAGAATAATCAGAGACAAGGAAGCATAAAGGAGAAGTAAGACAACTATGGACAATAACAAAATGCTGAGGAAGGAAACCTGCAGTTTGCTGATCTAGTAAATTAATATTAGGGGAAGAAAAGCACAAATCCAAATACACAAATATATCTCAAACAATGCATGCAACTTACAGATTATGTGTTCATGGAGCTTACTCTCCAGAAGCTGGTGCCTTGAGCTAGCCAGGACAAAAAGAAATACCCCATACCTTGGTCTGACTCTGGTAAAACATGTGCATAGTTCTACACTGAAGAGCATAAATGACAAACCTTTCTCTCCAAATACTCAGCAGAGAAGCTAGATGATTCTATAAGAAACACTTACCATTGAGATTTTCAAGACTCAACTGGAAAAAGCCCTGAGGCAACCTGGCCCGGCTTCATAGCTGGCCATGCTTTCCACTGGAGGTTGGATGAGAGACATCCTGAGCTCCCATCCAACCTAGATTATCCTATGAAAGACTAACTAATGGCACCAACAACTAGAAAACACACAGTGTTTCATGCATACTTAACATTTGGCTGAGAGTAAAGTACATTTCCAGTCTCCTTGACAGCAGTGAAGCTACTCACAGAAGTTGAACAGAAGCATGTTCTTAGTTATCAGCCTGATTTGATGGGCTGTGATACTATAAAACACACTATTCCAAAACCACTCTGATCTGTAAGTTTCCAACAGCATAACAAGAATGAAAGTTGGCTGGAAAGCATGAGACCATCAAAACCATAAATTTGCCAAGGCATGTTGAAAAAACATGTTTTAAAGGTTTTTATGTGTTTGAAAACACAACTACAGTTAGCTTAATCAGAAGTTCCCTGTACCCTGTGGCAACCTAGATTTTATATTATTAAATGGCTTAACATGCCTGGCAAAATTCCACGTTGTACAGCAGTGTACACAGTGTATTCCTATCTCTGTATGAACAATTTAATCCTGTTTTAACATATTGTGGCTTGATAAGAAGTGAGCACACCAGTAACGCAGAACCTTGTAGCTGCAAAATCCCCCCCAGACCAAGAGAGGAGCAAGGTAATCACACAGCCTCACCCCTGCACACTTTACAAGAACACCCTTCGGGGCTGAGGACCACATGAGCTGCTATGGGAAGCAGTCCTCCTCAGAAACATTTCCCCCTTTTTCCATGTCCACAGTGATGCTGTTACTGGCTGTCCCCATTTTGCTGTGCATCTGCTTCCTCATATACAAGGTGCAAGAATGTCTTCAGAAGAAACACAGTTCAGCTGCTTCCACCCCTCTTGAGAATTTCTTAACTTTCCAGGGGACCTGTGCCAGACTGCTGGCACAAGGGTCCTCCCTGATTTATGAAGCCTTAATCCCACTGACAGAAGGCAGAAGGGTTCCCTGCTGCTGAGCCACTGCATCTCTTTCCTCCCCCTGCCCTTCACCAGTCTGGCTGCATCATTACAGTCTTGCATGCTGTCCGTACTCTAGCTGGCAAAATCTAGCAAATTTGACTCCAGAGTGCTCGGAAGCATTAAGAAATACCTTGAATTCCTGGAGGACAGGGAGAGTCCCAGCAGCCTGCCATTATAGCGCTGTGTTTGCACAAGTGTTTTGATGGCACAAACTTCCCTGTGTCGGCAAGCCCTTATGCAACATAGACTTCCTCATAGAGAAGAGTCTTGACCTCAGAGGGCAGCAAAATTGCTATTTCAGCTGGCAGAACACATCGCCACCAGTGAATGGGTGACTTCTGTAGCAGGAAAAGAAAGAAGCACAGGTACCCTTCCAAGGGAGGTGTTACCCTCACAGCTCATCTTCAGTGGTGCAAGCTGAAGGAAGTCCCCAGGCGCACTGTAGAGGGAGTGCATGTGCGCCAAGTGCAGATTCCTGGGCGAACGGCATCTGGGCATGCCCACAGCACCAGGTGGGAGACAGCAGGAATCAGGAGAAACAAGGAATGTGATGGCACCCTCCTAAGATTCACTAAGTCTTGGAAGCCAGTGCAACACTATTAATAATCCTGACATTTCTTTGCCTTTCCTAGAAGCTTTAGCTGGCATTTGCATAGTTAATAATGCTGCCGTGTCATTGTGAGCTTTCACCATCGTCATCCTGGAGACATGGCTGGGAAACAACTCGCTTCTGAATGCCAAAGCTTCAGGCTGTCTGCAAACATGAGATCTCTACCACTTGTTCACTCCTGAATACTAACGTCACAGCCACAGACACTAATGTCTTCATTTAATTTTAAAAACCACAAGTCTGAAATTAAGGAGCAGGCAAAGGGGATGGATGTTAGTTCTGCAAGCTGCTGTCTCTGTCCTTTCCTGTTGTTGATACTCACACTTGCAATTTGCCCTATTTCGGAGGCGTCTCTTACCAGTACATGTTCTGCACCACAAACCATAGCTAGGGACATATTTTAGTAATAGTAATTACATACTGACATACATGCTAACTAAACCACGCTCTCTCTACTGCAACATTTCACTGGGCATGATGGAGAATTACTGTGCTTTGAACTCTCTCAGACACTGGAGACAAGCCAAAGAGATTTCTTGTCTTCATTGCTGTGAAGAATTTGACAAGTTCTCAGTTGAGTAGTTTTGCAAGTGAGCTATTTAAGCAAACTGCACTTCCACTTTGGAGATAGTATGATCATTTTGAAATAAAACACAGTCATTTTGTTGCAGTTCACTTTTACATACAGGTATTCCATTTGGGGGAAAAAAAGCCAACCCACAAAATCTTGTAAGAAAAAAAAGCCCTACAGAACTTGAGTCTGTAGGTGTTCCTCGCAAAAACATCATATCTTTATCAATATTGGGAAACACTCTTCTTCCTCTTTCCATTCAATAAGCAGCCTCAGTGGAGATGTTCTGTGAATACCTGCCAGATTTCATCCAAGATGTATCTGCAGGGTGTGCTGGTTTTGGCTGGGATAGAGTTAATTCTCTTCATAGTACCTGCTGTGGGGCTATGTTTTGGATTTGTGCCGAGAACAGTGTTGATAACATGGGGCTGTTTTCGTTACTGCTGAGCAGTGCTCACACAGAGTCCAGGCCTTTTCTGCTTCTCACCCCACCCCACCAGCGAGCAGGCTGGGGGTGCACAAGAAGTTGGGAGGGGACACGGCCGGGACAGCTGACCCCAACTGACCACAGGGATATTCCACACCATATGGCGTCATGCCCAGCAAATAAAGCTGGGGAAAGAAGAAGGAAGTGGGGGACGTTCGGAGTGATGGCGTTTGTCTTCCCAAGTAACCGTTACGTGTGATGGAGCCCTGCTTTCCTGGAGGTGGCTGAACACCTGCCTGCCAGTGGGAAGTGCTGAATGGATTCCTTGTTTTGCTTTGCTTGCCTGCGCAGCTTTTGCTTTACCTACTAAACTGTCTTTATCTCAACCCACGAGTTTTCTCACTTTTACTTTTCCAATTATCTCCCTCATCCCCTCGGGGAGGGGGAGGGGAGGGCAGGGGAGTGAGCAAGCAGCTGTGGTGCTTAGCTGCCAGCTGGGGTTAAACCACGACACAGGGGCAGCAGGGCAAAAGTACTTGTGGTGGTTTGCAATCAATTGTAAAATGCTCACAGCAGGAAAGGAAACAAAGGCAGTTTTGGATTTCTTTTCCCTCCTACACTAGGTTGTCACACATTTTTCCAACCATGCCAAACCAGAAAAATAGTGTCTACTTATGCATGTATGCAGTTGCATCATATGACATTAAATACACAAAATCTAGTAATGTCTATGAAAATCAGTTTTCTGCTTGGTGAATATATTTGTCCAAGTGCACGTTTTTCTCCGTGGCCAGTATCAAACAACCACACAGGCTGTAAACAATGATAGTTAGCACTTCTGGCTCTCTTAGTGCCTCAGTTTAGCTACCTAGTATCTCTGCAGTTGGCTCAATGACTTTAAGTCACCCCGCTTTGCCTTTCCTACTTCAGGCTAATGAAAAAAGACATGTTAAAAGCAGGGTTAATTACCAAGGAAGGTTCACAGTTCTTGCATGAAAAAGAGCTTGTTTGTCTATTTGTAAGTATGTGCATGCCTATGCACACAGTGTTCTGCTACACAGGCACATGCATATTTATGCCATGAGCTATACACACATATTTTGATGTAATACAGGCGCGCTTGCTGGGCTCTGCCTGATTAACAGCAATGGAATGTCTTAAGCCTCTTTCAAGCTGTTGTTCAGCACCCGTATGCGCTCAACCCCATGTCCTAAGTCTAGGAGCTTCAGGACACCTTTCAGCAGTCTGTATGGTTTAAATGCTCAGGCTGGAGACAAAGACTACAAATTCTAGGAAGGTTTTTGATTTGTAACTCTTTGATATCCTTGATTAATTAAAAACCCCACGTCTGTACAAAAGCAGATGATTTCCCTCATTTAAATAACAGCAACATTCCCAGAACTGAGCCATCTGACTGAACTGTCTCCCACTGTGAGCTAAGAAGTGCTTTCTTGGAAGAAGCATCATAGGCCAACTTCCCGAGAACACATAATAAAAGATTTGGACAACTGCACTTAACTTTTTTCTTATAGAGGTCTTTATCCAGTTTTTAGAGATAGAGGAAATAGGTTGTTCCATCTGTCCTCTGAGGTCCAGACAGATTTCCTGAATTAAGGAAAGGATGTACATTCCTCCCCACCTTCTGAAATTCCTCTTTTGAACAAGAACTTATTCAGGACTGAGTTGCTTTTTAGTTTTCTGATGCTGTTGCACAATACTTCAAACATTTTTGTCTCTGTCCCTAATGGAGTATTTCTTCATTTCAAGAGTGCTCTTTTATCTGAGTAGATTGCTGAAGAGTTGACTGTGTAGATGAACTCTGCCTAGAAGGTACAAAGTTTGTGCTGTGAGGCCCTTTGCAGAAGGCACAGCAGTGATTTCGCATCAGTCATGGTGGAGATCTCAGGAATTTTTAGCATCGTGTCAGAGAATGGTTCGAAGACTATGGATAAAATCTTAGCTGCTTAGAAAAGACACAAAGCTACATTTCTACTTGTTTGTTTTTCTGGGATCAAAACTTGATAAATTACTGAGGTGATATTTCAGATTTCTTTTCCAGCCCAGAAGTTCACAATATGTGAGCACAGACTCTGATCTATCTATAGTGGCTGCCTTGCACTGATTTTTGCCGTTAGTACAATAACAATACTCATTTTCCCACTGGGTGTTCTTCCAGCATCTTCTGACCCCCCAAACAAAATTTACTGTTGCCTGCTAAATCAGCTTGGCTTTGCAGTAGCTGCATGCCCTTCTTCCACTTTTCTTCTTGGCTGTTTTCTGCCGGTGTAAGACCGACATCACACAGCTGAAGACTAAATGGAGCAGGGTTTGGGGGTTTATTAGGGAAGAGTGGCACCCCACCAGCTCATCTCCATACCACTTGCAGTCACAGCAATATGTTCAGATACCTTGACTTGTATTTCATCCTAGTTCCAGATCACGGTGCAACTTGAAGTAAGGTGCTTCCTAGATCAACGCACTGCTTATGCAGTCCCTATTTTGGAGAACAGGAGGACAACGGCTACTGTGTACAGGGAACAGAAGGGGACTTCTAGTAGCAGCCATTGCTATCCCTGTTGCTGCTGGCCACAACAGCGAGAGCGGAAGGTGTGCTCTTCAGCCTCATCCCTTGCACTTGCTGCAGCAGGAATGAGCTCAGACCTTTCCCTAGCAGCATGAAAGGTGCAAGATGGTCAGGAGAGACTGCTATGAGGAGCTGGTGAATGCAGGGGTTGATGACAGACATCCATCCATAGCACCCCTAAGTTACCTATAGCCTCCTTCTATAAGACACTTTCTGGCATTTCTTCCCTCTTCTGTTGCAAAACACAATCCCCTGCCAGTGCAATATTTTATTTTCTTTTGCCTACTTTGCAGAGGAGACTTTGGCCAGCTCTGTGCAGTTAGCATTATTTGCTCTAAGTCCACAGAGGTCTAATTATCCAGCCATGGTGAAGATAGCAGTAGCAGGATACAAACAGGGTCATAAGTGAATTTACTTGCTTCTCCAGTCCCACCAGTAGGTGCCTGTCCAAAGGTGCAACCACAACCTGCTTGGTGTTTCACTTTCTAGAAGTATGTCCAGATTCCTTTTATTTTCTCCTTTTTGGATTTAAGAAGTTCCATATTCAATTCAGGTTATTAAACTCTATTTCTACAGTAGTCATTTACAAATTTTCATTATCACCTATTTTAAAATGGGTTTTTTTAGCCTACTAGAATTTATCCTCTGAGGTAGGTGACCCTTGCCTTGTTAATGGCAAGATAGAGTCAGGCAGAACAAACAGTAAGAGGCAATTTTAATGCACTTCCCACATTTGTGGTGTCAACAAAACATCTTGAGAAGAAACACATGATATGTCACATTCCTAATATTAGCACTTATTTCCACAGCACAGAAGGGCAAAATGGGGTCATGAAGCGGCAACCTGGTAGACAAACTAGTGGGAGTTGGAAAGACACTGAGACAATGACACATTTTTAAGGCAGATTTTCAGAAGCCACAAACTGCAAAATCATCAAGTGTGATAGAGCAGGTGTTTAAACAGGGGCAAAGCTTTTTAAGTACCTTCTGCATGGGAGGAAATCCAGTATTACTGATTCCAGAATGAGATTTGCTTATGGAATCATAACAGCTTACACCAGTAATACCTGCACAGAGTGCATCTGCAACCTCATGTGAGACAAAATACATTGTACAGAGTGATTAACGGGGCCCGCATTTCACACTGATGAGGAGACTAAGTACCCTTACCTTGCTTAAGAACCAGGCAGATGAAGAAAGGATAAGCAAGCTGAATCCTGCATTTCTTCCAGCCCCCCCACTTCCCAACTGACACAGCTTAGAAACAGCACAAGCTGCTTAAGGCATGGCAAGGGCCAAATCTCCCCAAGCACTTCCCATTTCAACACAGGCTTGAGTGAGCCACAATCGGAAGAATGGGAAACGGGAAACTCCCCAGAGCAACTGGGAACAGTAAAGAGAGTAGAAGGAGAACACAACAAGAAGCAACGATAGCATGGCTGGAAAAGGGTCACGAAGGATGGAGGGAAATCTGAGCTTTTAGGTTTTTTTTATTTTTGAATAGCCACCATTCCTCATTCTCTGCACCAGACTTCTCCAGACATCACTGTCAGAAAGAGGCTGACTGGTTTGGCAGCTGGCTCCCAACAGCAGCACAGGGCAAGGGCAGCTGGGGCCAGGCAGAGTGCATGGCCACGTTCAGCAGGGCATGAGGGCAAGGCATCGCAGCTGGAGAAACACTGCTGCACAAAGAGAACCCGAAAGAGCTGGAAAACTAACCCCAGACGTTGACAGAGGTAAGGATCTCAGGAAAATTCCTGCTGGAGACTCAGGAGACAGCAACCTCACCAGGCAGATTTTCAGAAGTCCCAGATCCCTTTTCCCACAGAACTGTTTCCACCTGATGTGCATTTCCTTTTCCAGCATTCATTTCACATCACTTTAAGCTTTTTAACACAACAGTTGCCATCTTGGAGAACTGAAATGTGGGATTTTGCAAGAGGGTGATTATGGAGTCTGGTCTTGCTCCTAAGTTGCACTGAGGTCAAGAGAAACCAGGATGCAAACAAGGTCAGAACCATTATAGCTGAAACAGCAGTCACTGTTTCCCCCAACCCTCTTAGCAGGCAATCCTAACTTCTCAACGAAATTAACGGTAAAACATTTTGGCATGTATGCTAAATGGATTTAATTTAGTGCAATAGTCAGTATATATACAGCCATAGATGGTCCTAGAGTTTCCTGTTCTGCACAGCTTAGGCAATTTTCACTTACATTCTGTGCCATTACAGCTAACTACAACTCAGGACACTGACTAACTAATGAGGGAGATTAGACTGTACAAACCAGGATAATCCATGGGTCAGATGCTACCACCTTGATGAGCAGGTGCAGGAACTGTATGATATACGATGTAATGAATGTATGACATGTCCTGACCGGTGACTGGATCTGCTGCTCTCTAGTAAAGCCTGGGCTGCAGTCAAAGCCTCTTCCGTGGTCCTAAGTATTTTAATCCTTGTGCGGATTCTCTCATGCCTAGTAAGAGTCAAGCTCATGCTGAATCCTCTTCTTCAGAGGGAACTGTTAGTAGGGACTCTGCCTCCTGCCCAGTCTGCTGTTCTCAAGGAAGCTACAGACATGCATAGGCTGTTCTATTTCTGTTGAATTTATTAAACTGGCCCACCATGTTCAAAAATTACTGAGGGAGAGGAAGCATAGACACATAGAGTAAGACTGTGCAATGACATCACCCTAATTTCCCTAAGAAATTCTTGGTGGCATTTTTTTGTTTTAGAGCAGACTCTTCATCTATGAAATTACTAATGTCAACCCATACCTGCAGCAAAGAGTCTGAAAATTAAAGTCCCTGGAGCCAGATGACCTGAACCCTGTTCCTTGCTACAGCACAAAACTTCCTATGGTCATTTTAAGAGGTCACTGAGTCTGTGCCTTAGTTTATGCATTTGTATACTGGTACAAATATTTCTTTACACCACATCAACAGCATTTTGTACTAAGGTCAGTCATGCTGTCAGGAAGAAGCATCAGCGACACGTACAGCATGGCTGATTCATTTTCCAGAAGCTAATGATGTGGTAGATCTAATGATGTGGTAGATCCACCTTAGCATTGAACTACATTATCTCATTTTAATTTTCCAGCTCAAAACATAACATGGATTATGGGATGTTACGTTGGATAGGCAGTAACCACTTAAAGGCAAGAGAAAAAAATCAACCAGCCTATGTGTCAACTTACATCTAACATAGGAAGAGAAACAGAAAACTATGGCCACACCTGTATTAGCAACGAGCAGATCTGTAGCATGGAGGAGCTGGTGCCAAGTATCAGAAGTCTGTGACACTTTGAGGGGTTGGGGTGAAGCAAACAGGAGAGGAAAAAGGGTTATTTCAGAACAACTTACAGTCTTCTCCCATGAACTGAACACCCATTAGTGGTCAGAGCCTATTAGGTGAGCTTTTGGAGCATGACTTTCAGCTCAGTTTCATTCAAAAGGAATCCAGGTCAGGGACTGAGACAACTCCGTGATGTGAACCCAAACACACAAAGTGAGAACAATCGGGAGACTCGCTTCAAAAGCACACTCCTGATCTAAACTAAAACACTGGGGTGGGTGCAGCCTGCACGGGCCAGCCTTGTTACAGGATAACCTTAGAGCCAAACAGCAGATCAACACAAGGTGGGATTGAAAGTAAGCCATGTGCACTCCTCATTTACCAACTCTCTGGGCGTTTCCCTCACAGAGCATATTCTGTTATTTTAGGGTAGGCCCTGTTTTTTGGTTTGTGGTTGTTTTGGGGGAGGTTTTGGGGGTGGGGGTTGCAGCTCCCTCGAGTTCCCACTTTATGAGTGAGGGGACAAAAAGCATGATAAAGAAGGTGACATATTTCCCTCAACCAGCAAAGCCAGAAAAACAGAGAAAGAGCACAGACAGCTTAGAAGGACTCCATCTCACAGTCTAGCAAATAAAAGTATAGTGCGAGCCTGGTAGCTACACAAGCAAAAAGAAAGAAAAGGAGAAAAAGCAAGTTTACTATTCTGAAACTATGGGATGGAAATAAAAAAGAATACAAGTCTGGCTCACTGACTGAACATTTTGCCTCACATTCCAGTTAGGATAATGCTGTGTGTGAATAGAATAAAATGGCATCTAACAAAAATTAGAATAGGACAATACAAGCTAAAGTATCTGAAAACAATTGACCCTGTTTACTGTAAAAAAAAAAGCACTCCCACTGTAACAAGGAAAGAATTGCAAAGTTAAATTGCAGGTTCAGCAGCATAAAATGTTTAGTGAATCAGTGAATTTTTTTTTTTTTTTGTAACATACAAGCAAGGGAGGGGAAAAGAGAGAACTGAACCATTAGGTCAGCTTACTCACCTCTGGATTATTCTCTGTTCTTTGCTCACCCTTACAGCTTGGGTTTCTTTTGTTTGGTTGGTTTAGCCTAACCACACGAACACTGAGAGAGGATAACTCTGTCTGAAGGACAGACAAGTGCTGAAACTATGAAAAGATCAAACACAAAACTGTGAAAAAACAAATATCAAATAGGAATTAAGTTCCTAATTATTGAAGGACTGGAGTTCTGAATAGCCTTCTGAAAAGAATTTGGCACGGAACTTACGACTTGATAAATCTTCAGGAGATATGATAAAAGCAACCCTTTGAACTTCAAATAGGAACCCACATGTCTTACGATCTGATGGGAGATGTGGCTGCCATTTGCATCATAGCCTCACACTCACTGGCTTCTGATGGGCACCTGCAGGCATCAAAAAGCAATTCTTTTTCCTCCTTTGTGCATAATTCAACATCATTGTCTATAACTTCTTTCTGATTTTAGAAACTCTCTCCACAATTTTTCTGAATGTTGGAGATCAACTGCAAGGCTTTGACTTGGTGGGAGGGGGAAGGGCTTTCTGCTTTTCACTGTGGATGGTATATGGCCCTCTGAATATTATGTGGGAAACAATTGCCTTTGCCAGAGTAACATACCATACACTTGGCCTCTTTTGCCCTCTTCCTGTGCTACCTTATACACTGAGTTTTGGTCTTCAACTGATAGCCAGCATTTGCTACTGCCAAGAAGCATTTTTGCATGGGTATACAGCTTAGGTAACCAGCAGACACTCCTAGATGAAAACATCTTTCATCATCTGCAACTGCAGAGGGATGAACAATGATGTAAGTGATCCTTTCCGGTTCTTCCCTTTCCTAATTAAGAGAATCTATATGCAATTCATTAAAGCCATCTGTGTGACAATTATCTTAGTGTGAAAGCTCTGGATCAGTTTTCCTCGTCCAGAACCTCATCTTTTTTGATGCTGTTTGTTACTGATTAGGCCTAAATCTAAAATTTCAGCTCTCTGTAGTGTATGTTGCCTTTAAGTATAGGATTGTGACTACTGTGCCTAACTATAAAGATCTTTTGAAATTACAATGGCAATGTTCTTCCAAGTCTTCCATTTGCTAGCTGCCTTTAATAAGGATCTTCTCATACTCGTTCTCTCACCCTTGGGAGTATTCGATTCCTCTATTTTTTTAAATTGTCCACGTAATAGGGAAGAGACTTCAAAAGCTTTAAGGCGAGAATTAATTTGTGCAACTTTCTTGAAAAAGCGTCTGTTGCTTACTTCTTAGAAGGTCTTGCTAACTACTTTCATGCTATGAACTAAAACTACTGTGTTTTCACAGAGTTAATATTAATAGCACAGCTAACTGCGTTTGCTAGAAACTGGGAAAATAACGTCTCCTCTACCATCCGGTTTAAGGCTTTTCTTTACTATTACCCACTACCAGAATTTAAAGGCTTGGCTGGACACCATTTCACAGAAAGAAAGAGGATGAAACATGACATTTTGCGTAAGGTACAACTCTTAATGACATGAAGATGGAAGTCTAAAGCTGCAGCATTCACATTTAACTATTTACACTCAACAGAAAAAGCCGCTTACCAACCAGTATTGCAGTAACTCTAAAGGAAACAGACTCAGACAGGTGTTCTCCAAAACATATTTTTAATGTAATCTGCATTTCAAGCCTAAGGAGAGTAAGAGCAGACAAATATGCTTGTTATTCCTTTTTTACATTACTGTTAAAGCTAAATTACTTCACGTAAAAAAGAAACTGCAGTATTTCCATACACGGAGCTAGCCCTGCATAGGAAGTCTTTGTGACAGAATGGAACACAAATACAATGTTAGTTAAAACCAAACCAACAATAGCTTTTCATTTTGCCCTCACTGAGGGTTCAACAGTTACTTTCACACTCAAAAGCCAAGAGATATGAGCAGTCTAGTGTGTCTCCCATCAATTTTCCCCAAATTACTTTGAAGCATTAAATACCAGTTGTAGTCACATTGTAGTCACAGAAGACAGGAGTTAGTGTTTAGTCTGCTTACATTTGTCAACATTTTAGAGTATAACAAGCATTCCACTCTGTATTTCAAAGCATGAGGAAGCTATTTCAAGAGCAGTCATATCCTGCCACTGTCACCTTGCAGTTAATATAAAACTGAGGAGAGGCACAATTTTTCCTCATAAGGTTTTTACCTTTTCATAAATCCTCCTCTAAAGATTTTGCTATAGCACTCTATTCCTTTTTTAAAGTAGTGTTTTGTAAAAATGGAAAGAGGTTAATTTTAACCAGTTGCAAAGCAGTCATTAAGAGAGTGCTCTTTGGGGACTTAGAAAATACACAAAATTACTTCCTATCCAGGGACTGTTGTAAAGTATATATGGAAAACCAACCACACTGTTGCCTTGCATTTCAGAAAGTGTCTTTACACTACACTTAACAAACAGAACAGAGACAGCACAGACAGCTGGAATCTTATTACCAGCCTAAGTGATACAAAAATAGGAATACAGTTTTAGAATTTGGTAAGAAAGCATTTCATTTTTTTTATGAGAATACTCTTCATCTTCCTGGCTGAACTATTTCATATGAAACCCAAGATGATTAGAAGAAAAACTGCTTTAAGCCTTTATCCCCAACCCCAAAAACTTCAGAGGTTCAACAAGCAAGGAGGTATCAGTGTCTCTGTCTCTAAGGAGCCATACCTTTAAAAACAATTTAAATTGTTTAATCAATTTTAAAACCTGTTTCACCCCTGCAGGGCATATAATTTTTTCTGCAGCGTTCGCAACATTTTTCTGCATCCATAGCTCAAGAAGCAGTACATTTCATCAGAAGAAAAGCCCAAATAGGAAGAAAAGAGGAGAATAGGAAAAGTATGAGTTAAAATACAACAAAAATAAAACAATTCTGTGTTCTGAATGCTCTTTAGTTCCTTGTCCTTACCACAGGTTGAGTCCAGCTAGCAACACTACTGCATTTAGCATCAACAAGTTTTACTAAAATAAACTTATTCCCACCTCTGAATAGTAAGAATAATAATAATAAAAAAAAATAAATCTGGTCCAGAAAGTTGGTATCTATACTGAAGTAGAGACAAAATTGGTTTGAATCAGGGGCCAAGGGGGCAAAACTGCTACTACCCATTAGCACTGGCCTTAGTGGCACATGCATCTTAGACAGGGCCTGCTGTCCCAACTCTCCCTCCCAATCAGCAAATCCTGAACTAATCCCTACCTAGCACAGGCTCTGTACCAATTTGTTTTAAAATTAAGAAAAATTAAACAGGGTAATGTAAACACACAGGGCTAAATGGAAAGTGGTATTAAATGCATGAACTCACACTCACTTAATACCTGGACACCTAAGCCCAAGCATCTAGCAAGATAAGAGTTCAGCAGATAGGCTCATCACCATGAAAAATTACAATTCTGCAGAGAGATGATAGTCTTTAGGACTGATACACATTGATAGATATTTAGACAGAACTACATCCAATAAATGAGTACATCTTATTAAATTGGTTTGTTTTTAAAGAGTAGCTAACAGAATAAGCCTTCCTTGTAGCAATTTTCCCCACATTTACATATATTTAATAGTGATATGCCTTCTCTTTTGGGAATGTTTTCCATTCAAAAATTTGCTAACAATTAACAATTTTTAGATTATATTTCTGCACTAATAATGTCCAACTAATTTTAAACAGGATATTTGACAGTTACAAAGACAGAAATTTAAACTAAAAACACTGAAGAGCAGTACAGATTCCAGAGTATAAAACTCTAAAAATCTAAAAATCCCTTTCTCTGTGACCTGTAGAAAAACAATTATTTTTACGACTTGAAGTATAATGTGGATCATTTCTAGCATGGTGTGCTTTGTTGATTATCCCCACTTACAGAGTAGTAGAAAAGCATAAAAATAAAAAATAATTTAAAAAATCTAAAAAAAAAAATCAAACTACGTGTTCTCACAAATGACAACTTGGGTGGCACGTGTTTTAATCATTACAGATCAGAGGAATTCAGCCAATTGAATAGAATTTTACTCCTGTGTATTTGCAAGAGAAACTAACAGGGCTTCCTCATTCTCATAATTTCATACAATGTAGACACAGCATGAGACAAACAAGTGAAAGTTGCTTCAAAATACCGAGTCTGAAAGTGGTAATACACAAACAGCACTGCTTTCAACATACATCTGTTTAAATACATCCCCATTATTTTTCTTAAGAACGGCTAAGCTAGTAGGTAGGCACCACACTGTACATTAACAGGAATGCCAAAAGAGCCCAAAAGCAAGGAAGCACTATTCTTATATACTCCCAAGACACATTCGTCCTCAACTTCATTCACAAGTGACAAAAATGTTCCAACATCAAATTAAAAAATAAAAATAAAATATTAAAAAAGACCCTCCTAAAACAACTTTACCTTTATCTAATTGATTTGGCTTCTAAATATGTCTATCACTGACAAAAGCCTAAAACACCTTGTTGAATTTCTGGAGCAAGAACCCCATAGGTACACCTACTGCCCATCGCCAAAATAAAACATCAAGTCAAAAATACCCAATATGCTAGACCACTAAACTTGCAAGTAAACTGTATTCTATCCAACAGAAATTAATTTCTCTTTAAGACATTTGCAGGGCAAATGTGCCATAATAAATTCTACTATTAATCAACAGTAAAGTGCTGAATTATATTAATTACCTGAATCGCACTCACATTTATGATCTTCATTTATAGATTTCTTATCAAGTCAAAAGAGCCCTTTCTGTTGTAAAAGCTAAGCTGTTGTGCAAATATTATAAAAATAGGTACTTTAATTAGGAGCTATATACACAACAGAACTTCTGCTTTTTGTTAAGTACAGCTGATGTAGTAGAGATGAAAAATCCATGCAAGTATTTATAAAGATACTTAAAATGAAGAAAAAAGGACACTGCTATAGAACTTCCAATACCCCGGCATACAGCCACTTACTATACTAGATGATGTCTAGATCTGGACTGATAAGCATCATGCCACCAACATGCTTTAGTTTCTTTTGTAGCTAAAGTCGATTTGTAAATTTTAAACTACAGCATACATTTGATCTATTTCTCATTAAAGTGTATCATTAAGTTTGAGGATAAACTTTGAGCAAACTTCACATCTAGTCACATAACCAGCACAAGCAAGACATTAGTGCAAAGAGGAAGGTGTCAGTTGTACATAACGAGGACTCTTCCCCTAACTGCACGATGCAATAAAACGATTTTCAGATTTGAAGTTCAAGTGGACTACGATGAGAAAAAGCGAGATTTTCTTCTCCTGAATTTAGGATGAGTTTCCAGAGGATCAAAAGGAAAGCAACCTCAGTTACAGCAGTCAAAAAAGTCAAACCCAAGTTTGGAGTGCTGATAAGTAACTCCAAAATTCATCATGCTATGAAGGCAGCATTCTCAAAAGAGCTCCAAACAAACTGCAAAACAAAATTGGCATTGAAGTTGAAATTGGCCAAGTGCTGCATAGAAATATGCTCACACACAACAGTCATGTTTAAGCCAGTGCATAGAGAAGATAAAAGCACTTATGGTAGTTGCAAATGTTAACAAGTCCATACAACTTCTACAATTTAGCAATGAGTCCATAGAAAAAAAAAATAGAGTAAGAGTAGAAATGCTCAAGCAAAACCAAAAAAAGATGACCTTCCAACTGTATAAAATCCATATAACAGTTATAGTAAAAAGACATCAGTGGAAAATACTCAACTCAGTCCCAAACACCCAACAGGCAAATAAGACCAGAATAGACAAGCCTTTGGCAGACAATTTTAAGAGTCTAAATATGGCATTACATTTCTAAATCATCCACAAAATATATTATATGGCATATTCATATTAAATACTGGGTAACCAACTCTGCAGATCTGATGCTAACAATGCTTTAGCCAATGAGAGCAAGATGGAGCAAGCTAAGGGAACGCTGGTGTATCACAACAGTGCTCAATGAAAATATCGTCACCAAGTCGTGCTTCAGAAACAGTACTCTGGGACTCCACACTATCATCTATGGAGCAAAACAAAGTTCTCTAGTTTTTCAGGGATGTGCCCTGCATAGTATATGTTATGATTCACTATTACACGAGCAGCAAGACACTGCAACGTAGTATGATTTATGGGCTGGATTAAATTTTTTGCTATTTCCTTCTCATCCAGCAAATCACTAGCAGTTTTTTTATGCGAGTTTGTGGCATCAAAGTGTGAACCTGACTTGATAAGAAGATTCATGATGTCTGGATGGTTGTTCAGTGCAGCAATGTGTAATGGACTGTTGTTATCAGAGTCTCTGACATTTACATCAGCACCACATTCCACCAGGATAGCAGTAACTTGTAGAGAGGGGAATTTACAAACTGGGTAGCGACCCACACATGTAGTATTATTGTCAACAGCAAGGTGAAGTGGACTGAAGTTATGCTTCCCTCTAGGCTGAAGCTTAAGAAACTTGTAAATAGTCTGTTTCTTAAAATGCTCCTGTTCTGAGCTGCAAGGTACTTTCTCCAACAAGCAAATTAAATGCAAAATGATGGAAAGGGCTTTATTCAGCTGTATTGGATCAGGAGGACACTGTGTCTGTTTCGTGGCCCGTTCTATTTCAAGAACGCTTTTGCACAGTATACCCATGAGATCATCAAATGTGACAGTAGTGCCTAGGAGGCCTTTTGCCCTATCCTGCAGCATGAAGGAGAAAAGTTCAGCGAATGATAGCAAACTGCTGGCTGTCATAGGGCTCAGGGGATCAAGATTGCTCTGCTGCATGTCCAAAGCATACTTCCATAAGTTGATGCAACGCTTGAAGTTTCCAGAGTCTGCATAGACAGCACCTCTGTATCTAATATAGTAGGATGTATCTGGGTGAGAAGGGCCAAGAATACGTTCTCTAATTAATAGTGCTTGCATTCTCATTTCATCAGGGTCTGCAATAAGATTTTCTAGCTCTTCTGAGCTGTTTACCTCTTTAGCATAATCATATGCCATAATTAGTGTTTGTGGCACAGGTTTGCTCAGGATATTAGTCCTATCACTGTATCTCATTTCCATAGCTCGCTTCCAGTATTTCAAAGCACCAAGCAGATCTCTCTTTTTGTCCACAAATGTTGCTCCTAGAAGTTCCAGAGCATTTATGCGCTCTGCCTTACTGGTCTGTACATGCTGGGTCAGAAAGTCCACGATATTTGTGTGGCCTGTCACACTAGCTGACAGAAGGGGAGTCATTCCATAACCGTCCTTTTCCATTTTAGCACAATACTTGAGAAGCATCTTCATGATCTCCAAACTTCCAGATTCTGCACAGTCATGTAACGCGGTGTTTCCTGCAAGAGAAGAAACACAATTACACAAATTGTAATCAAATTATCGTCCAAACCCCACCATGCTAATAGCTAAAAAATAATTTTAAAAACCCCAAATATTAACAGTTAAAAAAAAAAAAAATCTGTTTTGACATCTATGGACTATGAAAGGCTTAGATGACAAGTCAAAATATTCAAGATCTGATTAAGTATCAAGGCTGCCAGGCAGTTATAAAAATCAAAATGCTTGATATTATTGACTGAAATAATTAAACAGGTTTTGAGGACCCTTTTGTCTCACTATTTAAAAAAAACCGAACCAAAACAAAACCAAAAAACAGAATTAAAATTGAATTCTCCACTACATAAAAGAACAGGAGCAAGCAATTCCATTATGTCAAAAGTCAAGGAAGCAGGGCAGAAGACCAGCTTGACTGAACAGGGAACTTCTTGTGGAGCTCAAGAGGAAAAAGGAATTGTACACTCTCTGGAAGCAAGATCAGGCTTTGCAGGAGGATTACAGAGCCATGGTTCATATATGCAGGGAGAAGACATGAAAGGCCAAAGCTCAATTAGAGCTGAAACTGGACAGTGCTGTGTCAGACAACAAGAAAGGCTTTAAGTACACTAATAGCAAGAAGACATCTAAGAAAACACTGGACTCATACTTTTTGAAGATGGTCATCTGACTAACAGGGATGAAGAAAAAGGGGAGGCATTCAATGCTTTTTTTGCCTCAGCCTTTTATAATATGGATGCCTGGGGCTGCCTGATCCCCAGAGTACAAGGACCATGACTGGATCACACTGGATACTACTGAAAGGCATTTAAAGAACAATGCAATCATCAGGCACAGTCAACATGGGTTCACAAAGGGGTCCTGTATAACTAATTTGATATCTTTCTACAATAAGGTCACCCACCCAGTGGATAAAGGGCAAGCAGTGGATGTAGTTTTTCTGGATTTTAGTATGGCTTTTGATGCTGTCCCTCACAGCATCCTTCTGGACAAGCTGTCCATGTGTGGGATGAGCAGGTACACGCTGTGCTGGGTGAAGAACGGGCTGGATGGGAGAGCTCAAAGGGTTGTCATGAGTGGGGCTACATCTGGCTGGTGACTGGTCACCAGCAGTGCTCCTCAGGGCTCAATTCTAGGGCCAGTTCTGTTCAATACATTTGTCAATGACCTGGATGCAGCAGTTGAATGCACCATTAGCAAGTTTGCTGATGATAACAAACTGGGAGGTGCTGTTGACTCTCTCAAGGGACAAGAGGCCTTGCAGAGGGATCTAGATAGATTGGAGCGTTGGACAATCATCACTGGCATGAAATTTAACAAGAACAAATCCCACATCCTGCACCTGGGATGGAGTAATGCCGGGCACAAGTATAACTTGGGAGAGGAGTGGCTGTGGAGCAGCCCTGCAGAAAGGGATCTGGGGTGGTGGTTGATGGCCGGCTCAACATGAGTCAGCAGTGTGCCCTGGCAGCCAAGAGGGCAAACTGCATCCCGAGGTGCATCAAGCACAGGATAACCAGCTGGGCAAAAGAGGTGATTATCCCACTGTATTCAGTGATGGTGCAGCCTCACCTTGAATACTGTGTGCAGTTTGGGGCCCCGCAATTTAAGAAGGGTGTGAAGGTCCTTGAATGCATCCAGAGGAGGGCAACAAAACTGGTGAAAGGGCTGGAAGGCAAGTCCTGTGAGGAGCGGTTGAGGGCTTTGGGTTTGTCTAGTTTGGAGAAAAGGAGTCTGAGGGGTGACCCCATTGCTCTCTACAGCTCCCAAGGAGGGGAAGTGGAGAGGGAGGTGCTGAGCTCTTCTCCCTGGGATCCAGTGACAGGACATCTGGGAATGGCTCAAAGCTGTGCCAGGGGAGGTTCAGACTGGACATTAGGAAGCCTTTCCTTACTGAGAGGGTAGTCAAACACTGGAAGAGGCTTCCTAGAGAGGTGGTCAATGCCCCAAGCCTGTCAGTGTTTAAGAGGCATTTCGACAATGCCTTCAATAACATGCTTTAACTTCTGGTCAGCCCTGAAGTGGTCAGGCAGTTAGACTAGCTGATCGTTGTAGGTGCCTTCCAACTGAAATAGCCTATTCTATAAGGGATTTTGTATCTGCTTTCAAGTATGAAACAGAAACTTAAGCTTGCTATCTCAATGTTGTTTCACTTCACATTCCCTTCTTCCCTTGTCAAATTTCCCTTCCTCTCCGTCTCCAGCAATGATTAAAAAATGAGATCTATACGAAAATTAAAGTTGGGCTAACTCAGCATGGGCTTTGTTTGCCTCTACACTGTACCTCTTCCTCTCTCCACCTGTGAACCCTTTTGATTTACATATTTTGGAGCAGTAATTGTACACAACAGAAAATACAATCCATCACAACAGGCCCTTCATCTCAGCTGGGGCCTTTGAGACTGCCAGTATATTCTGAGAGAGCTGGATATTTTGTCAAGCACATGTATATGCCCACACAAACTATTCTTAATGCTTTCTTAGGTCTTTATCCTGAAGTCCCACATTAATCCCTCTGCTTCTCTGATTAGGATTCCCAAAGCCAAGAAGAAAAAAATGCCTTCAACACACAACACACAGCCATCTATCTTATAAATCTTATCATTTGCCTGCAGATTATTTCTCATTAGCATGACATTGCACAGTCTTTATTTAAAGGCACTCCAATTCTAACACCATGTGGGGAAATTTCTAGTAAGCACTAGTGCCACCTATTTGAAAACCCTATTCACAGAAAATTAGAAAGTAAGCATTGGACACCACAGTTAAATAGTTAACTATTAGGCTTCAACTAGATGAAAATTTTGCTTAACTTCAAATATGAGCACTTCACTGGAGGAGAAGGAAAAAGATGGAGACAAACTCTCCCGGTCCCCTCCCAACACAGCAAAGTCTCTTATGTGGTTGACTGCTTTTAAAATTACATAACTTAAATCTACCTTGTTCTTTATAATATATTATACATACTACAGATTCAGGCATAGTAACTTTTCAGCCTCCCACTAAATTAATATGTAAATTATTAATAGAAAGCTCATGTAACCCCCCCCCCATTAAGATTTCTTACATCATTAGCTCTGCAAATTCCAGTTAATTGCCCATCAGATCATCAGTTTCTGTTACACTGTCAGCAAGTTTCCACATTCACAAATGAGACCTTCTTTTCTAAGGGTTCTCTGCCCATTTGGTCATGAGATTTGGCTTTTAAGTTTCCTGAAACTTCCTTATTTGTATTTTTGGTAGGCTTTTTTTTTAATGCCAACAAGACAGCAATTCACAGTGCACCTTGCTGTTATATTTGTAGTCCCTAACAAGACTACAGTGGGTTAAGAAACAAAGGAGTAGTCTTGAAATCTTCAGCTCATGTTTGGGTTAAGTGTGTATTTGTATAGTCTACTGATCTAAACAGCTTGTATTTATCTTCATACACTTTAATTTTTTTTCCGGTATCTGATCTCTGTAATGTGCAGTTCACTCTTACTAGAGTATTTAGCTAATGAAACTCAAATCAAAAGTGTGCCTGAGATCTGTCTTAAAAGCTGAACACTATATATAGAAATAAAACTAAAATGGAGGTAAAGCCTTTCCAGTGATACGGTCTTTCTGCCAAGAATACAGTTTACACTGTCTTAAATACAATAAATTCAAAAGCAAAACATTTGAAGTTAGTCCATGTATATGTATGTAAGGAAAAAAGATTCGTACTTACTAAATACACTTCAGAAATAGAAAATTTGCTCCATTTTCATTTCAATTATAAGAACCTAATGTAGGTCTATACAAATAATTCTTACATCTTCTAGCTTTTACATATGTGACTTCATAGCACACTTACCTTCTTTCTAACAAGACACAGTAAGAGGATATAAAGTTGAAGAAAAAAAACATAAAAGCAAAATTCAGAAATACCTGGTGAAACCATAATGACTGTCCTCTAAATTCAATACCCGCTTGTCACCAGAACCACCAGATACCTCAGATCCACAATGTAGACCTCTATTCTGTGTTTTGCATTAGCAGATTATCAAGTAGTAGCTTGTTTTTATCTTCTGTTGGCAAGCCACCGAGACAAGAAAATGTTCACCAAATGCTTTTGCCAGTTTTGGTATGCAGAGGAAGTAGTATGTTGAGACTCATAGCCTGTTTAGATAAAGATTTTCAAACGGGCACTGGACATTTTGCCTTGGTTTCCCCACTATTATCCCAGTCATCCCCTCCTCACTCTTTGTCTTCTAATCTTGCACTTCTCAAAACTTTACATGTAAATTGGTCTGCTGCTTCTTCCTCAAACTAGTTTGTGGACCAACTTAAGATGAACTGACAGCACATTTCAAAGGCCTCTTTGTTGCTCTCAATTCCAGCAACCAGAAGAACAGCAGTAAGGAGGAATGGCACTTATTCAGGACAAAGTGAGTCTCAATCCAGGCTCAGCAGATACCAAAATTTAGCTGACGCACTAATCAAATTCATACAAAAGATGTGTAAAAAGTTATTTTCAAAAGCTTATGACTCAAGTTTAACAGGTTTTTGCAATTATAGCAGATCTATGAACGTATTTTGTCCCGCCAACCAGTATTTAAAGTGCAAGTTCCAAACATAAAAAAAAAAACCAACACAAAAAGTAACAGATCGTTTTATTAACAGACAGTGAACTTGCAAAATATTCCTTCCCCGAAACATTTCTGAATAGCAGCCAGTGATTTCACTATCATTACTAACAAGTAAGCTGAGGAAGACACCCCAACACAAAGTAGCACCTGAAATTATCTGTTAGATCAAGATTCACAAAGCTAAATCTAGTTCATACAATGGCAAGTTATTGTCAATCTTTAATACCTTAGGCAATATTTATCACTAATAGAGAGCCTTAAGTCCGCTACAGGTCTGGCCACACTAAAGTCTCTACCAAGACCAACAAAATTTCCAACGGCAGGAACACAGATTTAACCAAATTTATGTGGATTAAAAGTTTGGCAAATTTGGCATGCATAGTTCATCAATTATAATTCCCTCTGTCCTTGTCACACATCACAGACCAGAAAACTGTCGATATCTAAATATTGAGGAGGAAGAGACCTTTAAATTCCTAAGACGGGAAGGTGTCAAAAGCAGACAAATGCACAAGCTCACCAACCCACATACATTTTAATTCTTCTTGCTATGCTGTAGAAAGTCTAGTTAAAATGCAACCACTGCAGTCAATCCAGAACTAACAACTAGCTGGTTCCTTAGACCACCTGCACTTCTGCACTCAGTGATGAAGGCAAAACCACATACATCTGTGTGTTGGCTGAGCCACCAGTTAATACAGCCATTTCAGGGTGTATTCAAGTCCACATGCTGTCCTTCACAGCATGAAACACTGGAATTGGCACCTATTTCCTACCTTCAAGTCAATATTATTAAGGTATTTAAAAAGTCATAACACAGAAGCCTATTAAAGGCAAATAAACCAAAAGGTATTAGTAATACCAAAGTTCTTACTATTGCTTCACAACTATAAATATACATTTAGCTGGCTTTAACAACAGGATCAACAGCAGCTATTCATATTACACATTGTCGATCCATCACCTTATAATGCTGCTCTTGACACTTATCAATTGCCACACATGTATGCTATGACACATTAATACTAAAAAAATCCACACAAATTAAGCTTGGCCATAGTCTGGGTAAACTCAGGTCCAATTCAACAGTTTGTATGTCATTAATTTACAATGCAGCTATGCAGAACATGTCAAAATATGCTTAAGACTCCAAGGAACTCCACTACTCTGTCCAACTGGATGTCCTTAATTTAAAAAAACCATTTTTTTTATTCATATTACAATTACTGACTTAAGCTTAGACAGCTGTTACTGACAACATATCAGAAGTACTGTAATTTTTTAGCTACTTATATTGTAGCAGCCCTTAGAGTTAAAATAACCACAGTTATTTTAAGCCACGTACAAACCAATAAAGGAGGGCCATCACCACTAATTTTTAGTGGCTGCACCTCACTTAAGTTTGACTGGATGGTACAGGTACAGCACTGGGAAGGATACATTATAAAAAAACATAGTTTGAAGAAACTATAAGTGGGCAGGGTAGACAGACATCTGAGAGCTGTCAACTTAAACCATAAACCTCAACCGTAAGGAATAACAAGATTACCAGCCATCCATCCCTAGCAAGTATCAAGTGTTATATTCCAGGAAGAACTTGAAAGAGAACATGGAGTGGCCTTAATATCTAATTCAAAGTCCATGTTCCACATAACAGCCAGTGTGGTGGTTCAAGCCCAGCTGGCAAATAAGCGCCACACAGCTGCTCGCTCACTTCCCCCACCCAGTGGGATGGGGGAGAGAATTGGAAAAAAAAAGTAAAACTTGTGGGTTGAGATAAAGACAGTTTAACAGGACAGAAAGGAATAACACTAACAATAATTAGAATATGCAAAACCAGTGGTGCACAATGCAATTGGTCACCACCCACTGACTGATGCCCAGTTAGTTCCCCAGCAGTGATCCGCGCCCCCCCCCCCCCCCCCCCCCAGGCCAACTTACCCCAGTTTATACACTGGGCATGACACCACATGGTATGGAATACCCCCTTGGCCAGTTTGGGTCAGCTGCCCTGGCAGTGTCCCCTCCCAACTTCTTGTGCCCCTCCAGCCTTCTTGCTGGCTGGCCGGCCATCAGAAGCTGAAAAATCCTTGACTTAGTATTAACACTACTTAGCAACAACTGAAAACATCAGTGTGTTATCAACATTCTTCTCATACTGAATCCAAGATACAACACTATACCAGCTACTAGAAAGAAAATTAACTATCCCAGCCAAAACAAGGACAGCCAGGAATTGAACAGTTCAATAAGTGTGGCAAATCAACCATTATTCTGTGAATTCTGTCCATTTCAAAAACACTGTATTGTCTATAATGAAAGGAATAAACAGTGGCTGAACACAGTTCAGAAATTAATTTAGTTTTTTTAACATTATTTATTCAGTAACAAACTAAAAATCAACATTATATCTACTGCTGTATTAAAAAGAAAAAAGGCTGAAAATAAGTAAAAGTAATTTGAAAGTCATTCTCTTCAATAAGCAGTTTTTCCAAGGGACACATATGAAGATGTTGGTCAAATTAAAGTATTCTTTTAAAGGTGTGAATGATTATTTCAAAATGGGTTTCATTAAATTTTCTTAATCAATTTTTAATTCCAAAATGATCTGCAGGAATTTAATCACATATAGAAGATAGCTAATATTACAACAACATGAAAGGCCCATCGTTCTTGCCCAGAAACAAAATTGGACTGGAAATGTTTTGGTAGTCACAATACTTCTCTGCTAGAAAGTGAGTGCCACTATACTGTATTGCTAATACTGCTTACAAAACGTTTCTATCTGTATAAAACTTTAGTATTCACATTACCTAATAACTTCCTTTAATTAAAAACAGCAACAAAGAAATAGAATAACCCCACCTCTAGTCCTTCCAAATCTTGCAAAAACAAATTAAGGAAAAAGGTATGGTCAGTTGACATCATAGCTTCATGGTTGATTCTTTTGTTACAGTCCTCCTTTAAAAGTGGTATGAACATTACACAAACACTTCACATATCATAGAACTAATTCTCTAACTACCCAGTGTTACCAAAAGCTTGGGGAGATGTGGGGGGGGGAATTCAAATTCATAATGAGGCCATGTCTTTCTATGTCTTCTATGTCAGAAGCAAATAATTCCCAAAATAGACTGGTAGCTTTTGACATGGGAATGAAAGAAAACGAAGCAATGACACAGAAAGTGATTTGACTTGACTTAAAACCAATTAAGTACATCCACATCCTAATACAAAATGCTTGATCAAATTTCTGGGTAGTGAAACTTACATTAAAATTTAGCATCAATCTGATTTCATATCCAAGATCTTTAAACACAAGACAAAGATTTAATTTAAATGACTGATCAGTATGTAAAATTAACATGTATATATTTTTGCAGCCTTCCAGATGAAATCATCACTTCATAAAAAGTGAAGTTGTTCATGTAACTGATTTTTTTCTAACAGAACACTTGAAGTAATGAAATCTTCCAAGAGTTCTACTGATTAAAAAAAAGTATTGCTACATACATACAAACATGGGCAGTGCACAAGAAAACTGTTATACATCCCTATCCTTGTAGGCATGACAAAGAAAAACTAAAGGTATGTCTTCCATTTAAGAAGAAATTAAGTAAAAATTGCAAAGAACTGCTAAACTCAACAAATTATTTTAATCTAGTTTCCATAGGCTCTAAATGAATAAGTGCTCTCTTGCTTACCAAAGCACTTCACAAGAACTTGTATTATCAAGATTACCAATACAAAGCATGCTGTTAATAATTTAATTTCAACAGAAACTCCTTATTTAGTTGAAATTCAAGAATTTATTCCTTTAAACTGTAACTTCCTTATTTTATTTACAGACATTCCTACTGAAGTTCAGTTTCCACATAGCGTCACACACAAAATATCTACAAAATGCAGTGTGCTGTGCCATGTTAATACCGACCAAAAAAGGAAAACACAAACAAACAAAAGGACACAGAACACTTTCAGAGCAAGGGTTTTTTCACAGGTGGGGAAAAAGAAAGGAAAAAAAAGGGGAGGTGGGGGGGAGCTTTGTTTTGGTTTTTTGTTTGGTTTTTCCCCCCCTTCTCTGCCCCCTCCCCAAATGAATGTTGGCAAGCAGACAAGACAAAAAACCTCAGAAGAGAACAAACCTGTCAGGCTCCTTAATGTTTACTGCAAGAGAAAATTAGTTATTTTTAACTCATACTAAACCACACTAATCATAGAGCAAAAAGCATGAATCTCTCTAATCCCCCTATTTCTGGGTCTGCCAAGTCTGTAAAAATACTTTTTTCCCTTACCAGCAGGTTTGAGTGTTACACTTTCCAGTAGTCCACATAAATGACAATACTGAAATAGCACTAGCCCTTGATATAGTACTACTATATGTATAACCTTGATACAGTACCCTCAGAGACTGTATGCTTCTACACTTTCCAAAATGAGGAAGCAAAGTCAACAAGCCTTGTCCTCCATATTATTTTACAAAGCTATTCTAATCAAATCCTGTGCCAGTGGAATTTAAGAACAACAAGATTTTGAATCATAGCTTTATTCTGTACTTTCAAAATACCTGAGTCCCTTCAACTTCTACGGTAGCATGGAGGATCATAAACAACAACAAATCAGGGCTTGCAACCAAACATTCCCATGCAGATCTCAAGAGACACCTAAAGCAACGCCTAGTCCAGCAGTTCTTATGAAATTTTCTAACACTTAGGAGGAGAAAAATTGGTCTTTTGACTAGCAAAAAAATCTGCTAACTACAGAAGAGGGACAGAGTTAGCGAAGACCACTAGTAAAAACCATGAATATCACCCTGAAGAGAAAGAGACCACGTACCAAGCAGCTGAGCAACAGAAAGACTTCCAAGGCATGTTCAGGAAAAAACATCTGCCTTTCAAGTAGGTATTTTGGAAAAGAGTCCTTATGCCCCACACCATTACATTGAGACCATCCCAACTATCAGCACGTGTGTATTTTATCTATAATTTAACTTATTAATTGCAGAAAGGAAGGGAATGAATCTATTATTGCAGCAAGTCTGGTGGAGGAGGATAAATCATAACACAAATTAACAAAATGTGCAGTGCAAATTTTCAAAACGCAGGACCTAAGTGTTCTGTCTGGAGTTACAACAGAAGTGTAAGATCCCTTTAAGATGGTCTGCATGCAAAATACTTTTATTGGGGCAATTATATGAAATGTTTTATTTTAAATATAAAATCCAACAAACACAGCCCCAGGTATATCCCCAAGAGGGCTCAAATCTGTAATTTGAAGGCCCAAAGACTGATACCACTTGAATTACAAGAGTAAGCATTTCCCTCTCTATACGCAGAAGCCAAACACTGTGCACAGAAACACATCAGTGAAACACCGTATTTAAGAATCCAGACCTCTACTCTGAACACATTAAGGGAACACCACTCTAACAGATCACTGGCAGGCTTTGCAATGCAGTAGAAAAGAAAACTGCATGCAGCAAACACAGAACATCCTCCTCATCCAGCACAAAGGTAGGTCTGTGCTTCACTTGAGCTTCAGCTCTAGGGTTCTACCTCCTCCTGAAAAAATTCAGGTTTCTGCTACTCTAGCATTATCCACACCATTCCTCCTTTTAAGAGAAGCATAAAAGCTTTAAGATATTTAAGAGTGGGGGGGGGGGGGGGGGGGGGGGGGTTAAGAAAGAAAAAACCCCAACCAAAAAAACAACAACTTGCCATTTGAGATATTATTATCTACCAGTGCAACTTATTAAGCTATACTGGAGAAGCCTCTGAGTTGGGAAGACAGTGGTGAATTACTCACTTTGCAAGTGTTGTTTTGGCTGCTTTTTGCTTTTCTACCAAAAAAAAAAAAAAAAAAAAAGGGAGAGAGATCTACAAGTATCTTTGCTGTTTTCCACAATTTTAAGAGAAAAAACCCCACCTTTCTTACCCCAGGTATCAGTTTTTTCCCCTCACTAACACTGTTCAAGTAACCTAAAATATTTTTTTTAAAAAATCCTTTGTTTACATTTCTGTTGCCTATGTGCTTCATAAAGTTTGGGGAAACTGTGAAAGTTCAGATCTGCAAAACAGTAGAAAACAAAGACAACCAAAGGCTTGCACTTTAAATTCAGAACCATTGGCCATCTTTCCCAGTACAGCACTTATCTACCCCAAACATCTTGTTACCTCCTTCTTCACCACCATCTCCTGTAAGACAGTGCCAGACCTACAGTTTACCTCGGTGTAGCATCTTGTCTGACTCAGACTCTGAAGTCTTTATGAAAATCTTAATCATTTCCTAGCTGTACTTTTGCACTTCCACAACTGTCTTTCAAGAACCTCTGCATTCTGAATTTCCATAGTCCAAAACACAGTTGTGGGATTCCGCCTGTATTTCAGAAGCAGGATTTCATCACATGTTTTCACCTGCTCTTTTATACTCTGCCTCAGTTATCACCCAGACTTTTAGATACCTGTGAACTCAGCTATTTTCTCATCTCAAAGTATTTGGATTTTTCTGTGAAACTGCCAACACTTCAAAACATTTTCATATCTTTCTCAGCTCTAGATTTTCCTGGGTTTTAAAATGTGAATAAAGTTCTGCCTTACAATATGAAAATCCAGTGGAAAAACACAAGGAATAGCTCAAATAATTTTGCTGCCCCCCCCCCCCACCCCGTTTTTAAGAATAGTATCTGGAAAAGAAACTATAGTAATCTCACACAACAGCACCTCTACTTAAGTTACATAGTTTTTTCTTATAAGGAGAGTTGTAACTTTAGATGCGGCAAAATTTATAGTAGCTAAAGCTTTTACATCTTTCACAGAACAGCAGGCTTCTCCATACATGGCCCAGGAAGGGGCCTATCTAAAAAGAATTCAGATACAAGGATAGCAACAACTTCTACTACTCAAGAGCAGGGCACTCAGGTTTTCTGTATCTCCCTACTACAAGCACAGGCACACCGTCAACTGTTCAGTACACAACAGGGAGTAGAAATTGAAAATAATACACAGAGACTCTGAGGTGGAACATGACAATGTAGAATGAATCCTGTTGGAAATACGAATTTTGAAATTAATAGGTACTAAGCATTCTTGAAAACAAAGTTGAGAAGGTTAGTTGTTGAACCTCAGCCACTGCAACACCCGTACTGTTGCAATACTTCAGGCTACCAATTTTGCTCAGTTCTTCTGCCTTTCCACAGCTGACTTTCACTTTCAGGGTTTATAGTACTTTCTTTCTCTCTTCCTTTACCTCACCAGTGCTTATTAAGTAACTTCAGAGATCAGGCTGCTGTAAGATGCCAAAAAGAAAAAGTATGCTCACGTCATATCTTAGGGGATTTCCACATACAAAACCATATTCCACATACTTGACCAATAGATATCCATTACGAACACACATCCATTTGTACACATGGCAGTTCAAAGCACAAAATGAACTTTAATGAGCTAAAACATATCCAATCCAACTTTTTAAAAAGTTTAATTTAAATAAGAATCAGTTATATCTTACGAACCTTTGCCCGTGTGCCTAGCTGCGAGTCATACAGAAACTAAAGGAAACAGAGAGAGGAAGGAATTAAGATAATAGAGAAACTGAGAGCACTGAGAAAATCCTCAGGAGTGCATGGCTGCCGCTCAGTCATTTAAACAAATAACACTAATGGACTAGTAAAGTGATTAATGAGGACCAGTAAAGTAAAGCTTATTTCACCAACATAAAATGAGGGGGGAAAAGAGCCACAGAGATGTATCTTTTCCCCTGTTATATCAGATATTTAACAGCACTGCTCTGTTCACACCTATCATATAAAGGGATAGGTTTAAAACTAAAAAACAATACACACTTTATATTTAGCTTGTTATTCCAAGAATCCCGCCTAGAAAAATGACATTTTTATCCTATCACAAGTCCATGATGATTCATAAGCAACCTTAAATCCTTACAAAGGAAGATTTATTTTGCTCTGCCCACCTCTATGACAAATCTGTAGTTTAGCTTTCTCTACATTAAACCCACATATCTGCATGATTTGCTGAAAAAAGGCATATTTAACTGAATAGCTTTTCCAAAGATTACTCTCATATTTGGCATTTACCAGTGTCACACAATAATCTACACACAAGGTATACTTTAACAGAAATAACTGTAAGGTATAGTATACTGTTACAAATGTAATTCGCCTGAAACAGGCAGTGGAAGTATTAGGTCACAAAAAGGTTTATTAGCAGATCAGTAATATATGTATTAAAAATAAGCTGCTGAAACACAATCCTGGCTCAGTGAGCTAAAAATTAACTGTAACCTGCAATAATTGGTATGCTTTTCAGGCAAATATCACACCCACATACAAGTTTGAGATGTAATAAAGAGCCCAGTGGTTAAACGAAGAGATCCACATAATTATGATCACAGCAAAAGCAATATAAATCTTTGCTTTGAATGATAACACCAGGGTAACTGTGAACAGGGGCAAAAAGATGTCCTTTGCGATCTGTGCACCACTGGAAGTCCTTCTGTTGGAATCACAGTCACCTGCACCCTCAATCTTTTAATCTTAATATAAGTTTTTGTTTACTAACACGGAAAAAAGGTCCAAAATTATTCAAGAATTTGGAGTGAGAGGCGGGTGAAGAGCAAAGTAGTTATTAATTTCCAATGTAGAAAAGAATTCTTCTCCTTTATGTATCTTTCCTTTTACTAGCCTTATGAGCACAGGTCAGTTTTATATATAGCATATTTGGTTTGTTAAGAAACAGTATGAAAGACAAGAATATACACTCATATATTTGAATACGTTGCTACACCAACCTACTACAAAGAGGCGTTCTCAGCAAGTTTATTAGCTTTTCGCACATGCATAAATATGATATTTCACATGACTAAGTCTTTTTAAGAATTAGGGGTTTAAGATTAAAATGCATCACTTTAGAATGAAATTATACAACCCATGTTAACAAAGGAGAACGTTGAAAAAAACAGTAAAAACATAGCTAAATACACTTTATCTCTTACTCATCCACTTGATAAGACTAAAAGTATTTTTGGATGTCATCCTCCTAAAGAAAGGTAAATGAGTAAATTTACCCCTATTTACCACAAGGAAAGTGAAAAAAATGGCTTACCTTTAACACTTTTTCTGTTAACATCAGCTCCTTTTTCAAGTAAATACTGAGCAATTTCTTTGTGGCCTTTGTAACATGAGATCATCAAGCACGTATGCCCATGACGGTTGGATACTTCCAGGTCTGCTTTGTGCTCCACAAGGTATTTTACTATTTCCAGGTGACCATCAAAACAGGCAGCTCTAAGCGGCGTTGAATTTGTCAGAGTTGTATTGTTGACAGAGGCACCATGATCTAACAGACACTGAACCACCTTCAAGTGGCCAGCCGCTGATGCTGCCCATAATGGTGGAGCCCCCTCAATGGTCTCACCATCAAAATTCACCGAACCACCAACTTCTATTGACGCAGAGCAATGGTCCAACAAGTATTCCACCATGTCAAGGTGACCATAGCGGGCTGCCATCAGAAGTGGTGTGGCACCATTGGTTTTCTCTGACACGAGTAGGGCTACCTCTTCTCTTGTTTTGCTTGCCAGTAACTTGGAAAGGAGCCGCAGCTTGCCATCACGAGCTGCGTTGAACACTGCTGTCTTTAGATCCATTTAGTCTGTACCTCTCTGCTTCTTGAAGGATACACACCTGTCTCTTTCAGAGTCAAAAGCTTACTGGAAATACACAGCCCAAACAGAATCTCCCCAGCCTCTTCTCAGGTCAGTTTCATCTAGATGGGACAACATGGAGACTCTGAACGGGGTCCTGACAAAGCACAAGCTGTGCTTGCTGTAAATCTGCAAGAGAAAGAGTTCTGGATGTTTTCACCGCCCGACGTCCAGCTGCCTTCCTTGGGACCCTCCCGGGCTACACGGTGCCCCCTGAGGAAAGCTGTTGGGGGGGGGGGGGGGAAGAAGGGGTTGATCCTACCAGCGTGTTATCCACACCAGCCGCAGAAAAATCCTCTTCTCCCTCCCAGCGTTACGAGCCGTACCCCCGACTTGTTCCGAGGCGTAGCCTCAGGGAAGAGCCCCCCGCTCCCCCAAGGAGCCCCGCAGACACGCACCCCACGGCGGCAAGGCAGGCGGGGAAGGCGACGCACGCCCCGGCCGCCGCGCTCTGGCCGAGTCTCAGGCGGTAGGAAGAGCCTGAGCCTGCCTTTTCCCTCACGACCACCCTCAGTCCACCCAGAGGCCCGCCACCCCTCCTCAAAGCGAGCCCCCCCCCCCACCCTCAGGGCCCCAAACCCGCTCCCGGCTCCCTCACAGCCCACCCCGGCCTCCCCGCCCGCCCGAAGACGGCCACAAAGGACCACCGGGCTGCGGGTTACCTTCACGGGACGCTATCGGCTCCCTCCCGCCGCAGCCGGCCTCACAGGGAAGCGCCCGCTGCCGCCCCCCGCGCCTCGTCCAGCTCCTCCATGACAGCCGGCCCCCGCCACCCAAAACCGGCCCTGCGCCCGGGGCGCGGCGCAGCCTCCTGGGCGCGGCCGGGACCAATCATAAAAGGGCGCGGGCGCCCGCCAGCCACTCGCAGACGGGCTGGGGGCGGGACTACGCCGCCGCTCAAAGGCGGCGGCGAGGGCGGTAGCTGGCCGCTAGGGGGCGCGCGAAGGCCCGCGAGTGCGGGGGCAGCGCAGCCCCGCGGGGGCAAAAGAGGGATACGCCTCATCGATTAATAAATTTTGGGTGAAATGTCCGGTTTTTGCAGCGCAGAGGATGCTCTGGCTCTGGGCGACGTCGCTGTTTGGCGTCAGATTTGCTTTTTCTGACGTTGGACGTGGCTTGCTACGGGCTTAGCACGTAACATTTGGTTGATACCTGTAATAATAAAAAGGGAGAAAGATCCTAAAAAAGCTGCGCCCGAGCAAGGGAATGTAACTTCTGCCACAACCAAGTATATTATCTGCAAGCCTCAGAACGGAGGGACACCATATGCACAAACAAACTTGGAAAAGAACCATGGACATTAATGGGCAGTAACTTGGACATCAATTTGCAATGAAATCTAGTAGCCCCCCCCGCCACCCCAAAAAAAAAAAAACCAGCCCAAAAAAAGAGAAAACAGTTCAATTTGCAATTTTATGTACCGAAGCAATATTTCACTGCCTGGGTTGCTGTTTGTCCCCTTTGTACCCTGCACCAGCAAGATGGTACACAGGCTGCTGATTGTTTTGTCTGCAAACCTCAGAACCAGAAAGATGAAAACAAAATGATGGGGAACAGTTCTGTGCTGGAGGGAACATGGAGACGATAACCTGGAGTTTTCAGGGCAGGCTGTATGCAGCACTGATGGACCTGCAAACTACAGGGCTCCACGGTCACTTGTAAAGTAACAGATGCAGCAGGGCTTCTACAGGTATAAAACACCTGCATGTCCCCACTCCCTCCAGGCTCTAAATTAGGCCAAGTTCCCGGGACAGGGTCCATGGCAGGAAAATTGGGCAGGCAGGCCAGCGGGGAATGGGAATGGCTTCTGCAGAGACGTCCCGCCTGGACCATGGCAGAAGATGAACCCTGGCACGCAGCTGCGGGGCACACCAATGGGGAGTTTAGATACAGCGTGTTGGACCACCAGGCTTCTTCTTTAAATAAAAATCTCTGTCTCTTGTGGCAAATAATAGATCTGCCTTGATATTTCAGAAATCTACCTTAGAGTCACTAGGTGTAGGCATTTATGAATTAAGCAGAGAAATAAATTATTAAAGAAAATTTTACAGGAGTTATACTTCCCCAAGTGTCCTGCTGCCATCCTTCTTTTTCATACCTTGATATACATATATCTTCAACAATTATTTAATCGTATTTATATTTTATGAAGGCCATTCTCAGGACATGAGTGGACTTAATGATGTCTGATAATGATGCTGCATCCTGACCACTGTTGTACATGTTTCACACTTCCATGCTGCCCCACAGAGGCAGCACTTGCTTGGCAGTACCTGGCTCCAGAGGGGCACCGAGACCCACGGGTCTGGGTATGGCCCCAGCCAGCACTTCCCCACTGCAGTTATTTTCTGACTCCCAGAATGGATCTAAGCCCTGCTTCCCAGAGGTAAAAAGCAAATGTTTTGACCCAGTGTACCTGAAGCACCGTGAAAACCAAAAGATACAGATTCCTTCTTTAAGGTTTCAACTTTAATCATTCATAGCCAGTCAATGTGACATGGGGGCATGGTGTCAGGGACAATTTCATCTGGCTTACCTCCCCCCCTCTTGTAGCCGCATGCTGGTGTAGGAATAACAGCCCCATACCCACCGGGAAGAGGGGTATTATTGTCAGACTGGGATTTTTGGTGGTGCCCCAAATGCAGCCCATACCATTGAAAAGACCAGTTAGCCTTGATGCTTTATTGGTTTTGCAGTTTCCTTCCCCAAAATATACTGTCTGTTTTTGAAAGCTGTGAGTGGAGAACGGTGTTAAGTGGAATAAAAACGTGTGTTGTGATGCCTTAGTTCTCACCTCAGGGTGTTCTTGTCCTCACAGCTACTCACAGGAGACAGCAGAAGGGATTTGTCGCATACACGATGGACTAATGTGGTACCTACCTTGCAGACACCTGTTGTTTGGTGCGGAGCGGTCCTCCCCTCTGTGCTTGGGTCACACCTCTGTGGCACTGTGTCTCACAGACCAGTGTTTTACTGTTGCACCCTCTAGGTTGAAGAAGAGATGTTTATTTTGTGTACAAATGGTAATACCATAAGGAAAAACTCACAGGTCACCAGGCAATGCTTGATGGAGTGCTTGGTCTGAATCAGCGTGAGGGTTTTCAGGAGTGCCATTGATATTTTGGGACCCAAATTCTGTTTTCAGCAAGAGATACAGTTGTAAAGTGCTGTATTGTTTAGTTTCAACCCTTCAGTTCTTTATCTCTGTGTCCCAAAGGACAAAAGAGGATGGTGCAAAGCTTTCTTTTTCCTCGAGGCAGGCTATGCACAGCAATACAGCAAAGAGAAACCTCAACCATACCTCAGTTGTTAGCTTTGGCACTAGAAGCAATATATCTACACTAACACGACCTCGAATTTTTTATCCCACTTTTCATCATGCGCCAGGCAGTATCCCCAGCACGACTATACTTCTGTTAGGCCCTCAGCTAACTCAGAAAACTCTGTGTTGCATTTTGCGAGGTGGACATGCACTCCAGCTGCTCTTCATAGTGTATGTACCGTGTGTCCTACCTAAGCTGGCACACAGTCCCTTACACAGAGCTGGTTGAGAGTTAGGTCAGGAAGGCAATAGAGCGTATAAGATCAGAAAGGCTCCCAGGAGTGGGAGCTGGAGCAGGGAGCTGAGCAGAGAGATGCCTAAGGCATCTGTGAGCAACTGCCAGCATGTGAGCTGAGGTCAAATTATTCAGTAAACTGAAATACCTGTTGAAGCACAGCATGAATCCTAGGTCTTCCCTGATGCACCCTGACCACCGGGAGAGGAGATGGTGATGGCAAACTCCTGTCGTCTGTTATCAACTTACCTTAGTAAAGCCCCTTCCTGGCTGCTGATGCTTGCCCACACCTCTGGCAGCCCCAGTAGTGGCACAGATGCTGGCAGTGATGCTCATGCTGTCACTGTCACTCGCTCTTACCCATGAATATTTATGCATTTTCATACAAGGCAGAATAGCTTTGCAAGGACTGACAGAGACACCCACCCTGGAAATGTCTGTGCCCAGGGGCTGCGACACCCTCTGTGGCAGTGGGAGACCCCTGCACCATGTGAGCCGGCCAGGGGATGCAAACCTGTGCCCCTGGGCCAGGGGGAGGGCTCGAGGCACGGGCAGCACCCCTGCACCCTGCCTGAGCCTGAGCAACGTCTGCGTGTGCTGCATCACAAAACATTCCTCCCTCCCTCAGGACAGCAAGCACCACGGGCCTTGGACACGCGCTGGGGTTGGGGAGATTGCATGCATGAGGTAGTTGCATATTTAGGCTAAGTCTCCTAAAATGCGATTGCTCACTTTACGTGACATTAGTGATCCAGATGTTTACCCTCTAGTCTAAAACCCCAGCCCTTCATATGCAAGTCCACTGTGGGCAAGCCAGACAACAAAGTTTCTTCTTTAACTGGCAGCTTTTGTTTGTATTGTCCTGTCAAAAAAACTCTGGGAGCTGAATTCATTACTTGTTGCGTAAGCGGACAAACTTGGTGCAGGCTGGTGTTAAATTTGTAAGAGAGGTTACGAGCTAGCTGGAGATGTGAGTCTGCAGGAACTGAAAAGTTTTGGCAGGTTTGCTGAACCCCTGCAAGCTGTGAGGTTTCCTTCTCCTTTGGCACTTAACGCACAGCCAAGAGCAGAAACCCACTGCAGCCCATGTGTGGACACGGACCAAGACAGAGAAGTCAGGTCCTGGGAAGTACCTCATTTCTCAAGAGGAAATAAGCGTCTCTGCCTATTCACCCTGGAGTGTAAGGATGACATTTTGTTTCCAGTGAAGTCAGCTGAGCCAGGGTTTTACCCCCCAGTATTCATAATGATCTTTGGCTCACTAATTTTCTCTAGTTGTACTACGAAAACAGGGAAATAAGAAGAAAGTGATAATCAGTTTGTTTACAATTTGTGAAAAACTTGTACAAATCATACTAATTTTATAAGCTGTTAAATTATGCATTTGTACATGTGTGTGTATGTAGGTACGTGTATACAATGGCAATAGTTTATAGATTATCTTCTCTAAAATACACACAATGGTTTAGTAATGGAAATATACTACAGGAGACAGGTACTATTCCACGTGATATGGGTATTTCTAAAAGGTACAAATAAGGGAACTTTACAAATATCCTCGTAAAGGGAGTTCAGGGTTTTTAAACAGTCTACCTACATCTTTCCTCACTGTTTTGGTATTTGATATGCAAGCTGCAAAATTTCCTTTCCTCTCTCTCCACCGCCCCTGGTGCTAATTCAAGAGGTTGAAAGTACATTGACAGAGGTTGCAATTTTCAGAAATTCAAACATTTCTATTGTTAAAATCAGTGGCAGTTGTGCACCTAGCTTTTAGGTCAGTATTTGCCAAGCTCGTGAAAGCTGAAATTCCCTCCAAGAAGACTGTTGTGGTTTAACCCCAGCTAGCAACTAAGCACCACGCAGCCGCTCACTCACTCTCCCCCCACCCAGTGGGATGGGGAAGAAAATCGGGAAAAGAAGCAAAACCCATGGGTTGAGATAAGAACAGTTTAATAGAACAGAAAAGAAGAAATGAATAATGATAATGATAACACTAATAAAATGACAACAGCAATAATAAAAGGATTGGAATGTACAAATGATGCGCAGTGCAATTGCTCACCACATGCCAACCGACACCCAGCGAGTCCCAGAGCGACGATCCCCTGCCCCCACTCTCCCCAGTTCCTATACCAGATAGGACATCACGTGGTATGGAATACCCTGTTGGCCAGTTTGGGTCAGCTGCCCTGGCTGTGTCCTGTGCCAACTTCTTGTGCCCCTCCAGCTTTCTTGCTGGCTGGGCATGAGAAGCTGAAAAATCCTTGACTTTAGTCTAAACACAGCTTAGCAACAACTGAAAACATCAGTGTTATCAACATTCTTCACATACTGAACTCAAAACATAGCACGGTACCAGCTACTAGGAAGACAGTTAACTCTATCCCAGCTGAAACCAAACTTTCTTCCTCTCCTGACAATCCCTAGCATGCATTGTAAAAGACCTGCATGTCTGAATTCATACATCCAAAGACATTCCTGCTAGCCGGTGCATGACCATACATTGCCTCTTCAGTAACAGTAGCCTGGCATTTTGGGAGAGGCTGCCCTAGGCTGCATAACAGATCTTGAGCAATAAAACTTGTAAATTTAACATGGCAGAATTTAAATGTAACAAAAGCAACTGCCAGAGTAAAATTCTCTGGCAAAGCAACATTTGGAACTTACAAAATAATCTCAGATTCATCAGTAGAGTTGTTTTAAGTGAAGAGTTGGCTAAACTGTAGTTAAAAAAATGCATCAAAGATCAGCTTACCATTAAAAATTAGCTTACTATACTTTAACTGTGCCATTGTTAGGTAGAGCCAGTCATGCTCATGTTGCTGGCCTTGCTGGGGTTGAACCCTGCTCTGCCTTGGTGTTATCCTCTAACAAGATACATTGGGCATGCACTGTGACTTTGCTTACAATTGATTGGTTTGACTAATCCTTTGCTCTGTTAACCTTTGGGTTGTGCCCTTGTGATACCAGAAGCCTCTCCTGTCCTGCAGGCTATACCCATTCTGGTATATTATAGATGTGAAACTTCCAGAATAGGCTGCTCACACTCTTTTTGCTGCTTTTTTTTTACCCCGTATGTATTATCCCCCTGTCATTTACCTTTCTTTGCTCCCAGGCCAAGGAGAAGACACGCCCGACAGTGTTGATAAAAATATACAGAATTTTAGCTATTGAATTCAAGATTTCCACAGTGGGTGGAATAAAAAATACATAACATCCTCTGCTTTCCAAGTATAGAACAGACATTTCACCTACAATGAAACCTACTAGGCTAGTCATGGTACTTGGGAATATGCATATTTAGCTCCCAGGCATTTGTACAGACCCCTCTGCTAATTCACTGCAGAGAAAAACTACAGAGCTGATCAGCCAGGGACCACCCTGGGCTCCAGGGGGTCCAAAATGGTTGCAAGAAAACATCTATGTGGTAAAGCTACTTTTCCTCAAATAGATGTCATTAGAAGCCCGGGGACGCGGGGGTAATCAGAGAAATACTCCATTTACTGTAAGCACCAGCCAGCAAGAGCACAGAGAGCAAACAAAACAGAGTACAAGAGCTAGGCAACGGTCTGGATTGCAACACGCTGTGTGCTGCAGCTCCTGCAGAAGCTGCTGAGTGGCTGGGAGCATGCTGGTGGTATTTCAGTCCTTGGCTTCAGTTGCAAGTGCTATAAGCGTCCCTACATTTTAGTCATCTGCAGCTCTAACTGTCATTGGAAGTGTGTAGAAGCACCGAGCAGTTCAGACTAGCTGTGACCTTTTATATTGCCATATATATCCAGAAACCATTCTGTCTGTAGCAAAGAATCCCAGTTCCCAGTGGTTTCTGGCCACGTGGTGAGGGGTTGTGTGTATGCACGCACGCAGTCGCACACGTATGTGCTTTCGAGAATTCTGCTCTCATTTTCTGCCTTCTAACCTTTTCCATAAGCAGCTGGTCAGAGGCAAGTGTGCGACCTCTTAGCAAAAAGATCACTGGGAGTAGCTTCCTATTAAACTGTGACTAGGGACTCTTCCATTAATCTGCCTCTGATTGCTGACTCTAGCTTGACCCTGAACAAACAGAGGGCATGGACTAACAGGAAAACTATTTCCAAGCCTGGCTTAATTCTAGGTTAGGAGGCAGAGTTTTGGTGGGGTTTTTTTAAATGACATAAGGCTCAGCTACTGAGTTTCTCAGTTCCCTTGTGCATGGGTGTTTCTGCCTGTCTGTCTGGTGGTTTTCTGATAAGAAAGACTGGTGTCATTTCGGTAGTGGCTCTTCTTCTTGCGAAGCTGCCATCGGCCACAGCCATCCCCTGGGCATTGCCCCGCATCCTCCCCTCCAGATGTCCAACCTGCCTGAGGAAAGCGCGCAAGCTCTTCAGCACTTGCCTTTGACAGCGGGGTTTCACATTTCTGAGTAAGTCTGCAACAGATACCCATCTCACCAACTCCCTCCTTATCTCGGCTGCCTGTTCCACTGCTGCAGCATATGAGCATCTACTCCATTTTCTTCTGCAGGCTGGATTACTAAAATACGCTTCACTGGGGCTTCTCGCAAGCACACCTCAGAAGATTCGGTTAGAGCAGATTGGAACCGTTTACTTGGCTTTTAATGCTAACCTCACTGAGCTTAGTAAAACTGCTCTGCATGGATTGCCTTAGCTTATTTAAGATTTATAAATCTCTTGGATTTATGCCACTAGTACCTCGGGTACTCAGGCACTGTCCTTTCCTTGGGTACTCCCCAACTCTGGCTGTCAGCCAGAGAGCACAGGCAAACCATCCCCAGCACTGAAATCTGAAGAGAAGCTGCCTTATCTCAGTTTTGGTTTTTTCCCTTTTTTTTCCTCTTTTAGTGGTTACCCCAAATGAGATTGGTGGTTTTCTGAGAAGGAAAAGCTACTGCTTTTACCCTGCCCTTTCTCTAAGGGATGAATGCAGTGCAGGGCGAGGTGGCAGCCACAAGACTTCACGTTTTCCACACGCCAAGTTGATTGGGAAATATCTGAGACAAGTGCCAGAAATTTTGCAATAGGATTGTACTTTTAGGAGGAAGAAAACCCCCAGAAAATGGCTTATTCCCGTTAATAAGTCTCGGCATTTTTTTCAGAAGCCTTTATAGGCCTTCAGGCAGAGCAAAGGAAACTTTAAAATCACAACCTATTGCAGAGAAAGGCAAATACACCATTAGACAGATGAAGCGTGTCAGCTCTGCTTCCCGTTGTACAATGCCTTCTATCACAAGACTTTGTAAATAAAATACATGTAGCCTTCTGTGACATAAGGATCACTGTCCTTGTTTAACAGCTGAACGTAGCAAAGCACGGAGAGATCTCCAAGCACCTAACCTGCTGTGGGGAGAGGGGCCTGAGGCTGATGCCAGAGAGCATTTTTCCACTGTCATGCCTTGCTGTCCCAGCCCTCAGCCTCACCACTCCCCTTCCTCGTCTGTTTGGGCACGTCCAATTCCCAACCATTAATAAGGCACCTGCTTCAAACACTGTTGTTGAACCAGTGGACCACTGTGCCCCCCTGCCACCAGGGCCAGGAGTCTTTCACTTAAGTCCAGCACAATGCTCAGCACCCCAGAGGTCTCTCCCCATCTCTGATCTGTTGCTCACTTCTGCCAGGACAGAGCACACCGAGGGGACAGGTAGTGTCAAGGCGACATTGGGACCTCCAGAGGGAGGAGACAGCGCAGAGGCTGCCAGCTGCAGAGTGCTCGGAGATGCAGGCAAGAGTCTCCCTTGCAAATGCGATAGTCATGGCAACAGTGCTCCGGCTTCTCCTGGAGAGCAGTAATTCAGCTGCAGATGTAATTCCATATATTCAGTTCGTAGTGCAGTATTTCTCACCCAGCAGTATGCTCAAAACTTCTGAACTTTTTTTTTTCTTACCATACCAAAGACAGGGGAGGGTCACCCAGCTTGCTTTTCCAGCACTTGCATCCATGAGTGTGAGAGCAGGGGCATGTCACAGCTGGATGACATATACATTTCTTAGGCTTTTCTTATCACAGGATAGAAATTTCCTCCCTTTGCCAGAGTATCCCCGCGTACCCTTTTATGTACTGCATTCTGCTGCAGTGCTCGGAAAACTCTGCCTGTAGCACAAAGGCAGCTGCCCGGGAGAGGTATGGCACAGCTGCAGTCAGCAGCGAATGCAGCCTAAGACAAGTAACAGGAGTTTCATCTGGCTGGAGTCTGCAACTCCCAGGCAGACCCTTGCTTAATGGCCAGGCAGTCGTCAGCCGGCAGGGTAGCACACCAAGTGTCCGGGTAAGACTGGCAGGGGGATGGGTGGTGGTCAGTGGTGACAAGGCACACTTTTCTGCATGAAAATGAGACAGCAATTTTTATTTGTAGGCACCTAGCGTACAAGAAAGCTGTCTGTGTGATTCTTGCAGGCAGTATGCGGCAGTATGAGCAGATGCTTTTTTTCTGAACTAGCTACTGAAAGAGAACAACATTAAAGTGTAAATGACCTGGGGACTTTAACCCTCAAACGTTGCCCGAGAGCTGCACAGTACGGTATTACCTGCAAGTATGGGCTTCTCACCAGCAAAGCAAGTGGTATCTCCCAGGATCAGCTGGAAGGAATGGTTTTATAGAGGTGGAAGAAATAACTAGCAACAACAGTGCAGCAGCTCAGTAGCTCAAGAACAGGAGTCTCTGGGTTGCTGAGGTTTGGTCCAAACCTGAGAACTGGTTGCCCTTTTTGGAAGCATTTAGCTACATAACAGCCCAGGACAGACCACGTGTCCTCCTGTTTCTCTCAGACTTCTTCCCATTCTCTTTTCCTTCTGTCTTCTCTGCATAATCCTCTCATTGGAATGGTTTATAGACTGTATGCTGTAGACAGGTTCTCTGACATTTACCATTTAAAACATAACAGGAAAAAGTACATTTACACTGGGGGGGGGGGGGGGGAAGGTTAAAAATACTGTAGGCAGCACTTAAATGAATCAGCACTCTGAAAGCCTCCCACAGCCGAAACCCTCCACCCGTGATCGCAGTGCTTGTGGCTCTCCTCGAGGAGCTTGGGCAGCTCCGGCCACCCCACCATGGCAAGGGCTGCAGAGGGGAGCCGAGGCCTGGCCCCCCCGCTTGCAGTGACCCGGTCCCCAGCGCTGGAGGCAGAAGCACGCCTCTGCCTGCAGGCATGCCTGTCGTCGATAGGCATCACTTGCAGCACTGGGGACACCGGGGGTGATTAACTGAGAAACCCCCTACTTTGCTCAGGACTTTCTGCCATCCCAGGCACCGTGGCTGGCTGCACTGAGAGTGCTTTGCAAGGGCTGCAGACACCCAGCAGCCCCCTTGCTCCACAGATTTGCTTTCCTGCAGCACAAGTGTACAGCCTGCATGTGGATGAAGCACATCATGTGTCCATAACTGATTCTTGCCCTAAAGTTTTGAGACAGAGATACACAGCTGTTATTCTCCTCATTTACAAAACAGTCAACAGAGGCAGAACACAAAACATTGTGTCCAAAATCACACTGCATGCAAGCAATGGCACAGCTATCATGTCAGCTACCTCCCACAAGCATGGCATTGATGCTGATGCAGACACTGAAGCCCCTCTCGCTGCCTTTTCTCTTCAGCAAGGAACAAATTTTTTTGCTCAGAGCTGACTGTCTTTACATTTCGAATAGCCAGAGTTCAGTCATTCAGAAAATAATACATTATCATGTTTTAATTTAATTTCCACCAGAAAAAGCAAAGATTTCCAATGCTGTTTTAGTAATTACACTCCACATCAGCAACACAAAACTATAGTGAAACCTAAAGCAAGCTGGCTTACTGAATCACAGCTAGCAGTCCTATCAAGTACAGTACAGGAGGAAAAAAGAACACTGAAGATCTATCTTAAATCTGATCAAATATGCTTAAGAACTGGGATATGTGAAGTGCACAAAATACAAGTAATTCAAACGGATGCAATTTCTGTGGGTCTCCTTTTCCAGCCTCAGTTCAGAATGCTTGCCTTGAAGACAGTCTCTCACACTGTTCTCTCCAATATCATTGTCTAATGTTTTCCCTTAAAGAATGTGCCAAACAAAGTTTAGTCAGAATGAGCCAAGAAAATGTTTCTCAAACTAACAGAAGACATCAGAAAATGTTTTCTTTATAGAAAAAAGTCCCAAATGTAATAAAAACAAAGTATCTTTGAAATGCCCATTTCTCAAAGTGGCAGCGTATTTCATGGAGTGCCTTTCATAATGCATTGATTTCATTGTGATGTCAAGTATTCATCTTTTATTAATATTTTTCAGTATCAGCTACAAGATGTGAAAAGCTGTACATTGTTAAAGGAAAACAATACATGTCTGTCACAGCCCACATGATAAAGCCAAACATAGCTAAGGTTTCAGTTTGAGAGCATCTTGTACCTCTGAGCAGACACAGTGACAGGCATGCCTTCATATACAGTATGCATTCAGCAGTACTTAATTAACATGCCATGGTGGAGAACTTTACCATTAGTTTTGTCAAAAGAAGGGTTTCCCTTCCTTTATAAAACAAGAGCAAGGAATAGCACTTCTGCTTTATTCTAAACATGGTCTGTCTTCACAGTTTTTCACCATGAGAAGCGCTTTAGTTTCTGTTTCATCCTTCCTCCCTCTGTATCTCTCACTGTTGCCTGTATGTAGACTTGTGGAAAATTTTCTCCACTTGTTTTGCAAAGCCAGGACTATCCTCTTACAGTGCATTAATAGCCTGCAAAACAAAAAAAAAGTCTTCTCCTGGTAAGTGGGTTATTCAGTGGCCTCACAGGTATCACAGAGTTGTAATTTATCCTGTTAAGAGCAAGGGAGGTGAAAGACTGGAACACATACCAAGATCCATTCAGAAAATTTTGTCAATAGCATGATAGTCCATGCTGAGCCATTCACAGCATCACTTAAGTTTTCCAAGACACGTTCACTACAAGGCATTGCTGCAAAGGTTATTCCAGATTTAAGACAAAATTTATTCTGCAGCAGGTTCTGGATCTGGATGGCTTGATCTGCATCATTGACAGCATGCAGAACCACAAACTTAAAGAAAACAGCCTCAGTCGTCTCATGCTGCTGCAAAATCCTCAAGTCCTGCTTGTGGGCTCTCTGAGTTCAGCAGACAGGCTACACAGTTCATTAATGGGCTTGGGGTCTCCTAGACCTGTACTCAAGCTGTTAGCCTTTTGCTGCTCTCTGCTGAGAGTGGTTTGTCTGGAGTTAGTACTGCTCATTACGAAAAACACATACATCCAAAAATGATTTGTTGGTGTGACTGATGTCTGCTTTCTCCATTCTTTTTTAAAAAAAACAGGTCAGAGAAAGAAAAAAGCAAAAGAACTACTGAGTGTTAGGACAATGTAAAAAAAGGATTCCGTGCCTTTCTTAAATACCAGACTTGTTTGACTGGAGGAAGTTATTACTCGTGCTAATGAAAGAAGGCAGAAATGCTGAGAGAAAAGCTAGTACTCAAGTTCAATAGTTCCCAGCCCTTTTTGCTGATGAACTCGATGCTGAGCACTCTCCAGCCTGCAGGCAAGCCAGGCACTTCCCATGGAGACCCACCAGCTGCCACCAGCAGGAAAGTGCATCCAGGGGGGGTCCAGCTCTTGTGGTTCTTATGCTGCAAAGGGAGTTGGTCTGCTGAAGATGTTGGCATAGGGATGGCGGGGTGGAAGCTCATCCGTCCCCTGTGTGATCTGCGCTCTCACCCCAGCCGAAATCAGTGACAGTCCGACACAGGGGCTGCCCAGCTGCCAGCAGCACTATGAAGTCAATGCATCAGCTCGGGGGAGGTGATACAAGGCACAGTGCCTGCCAAAAACTGAACGGCCAGCCTTTCGCTGTCTCATTCCTGTTTATTTCTTTAATCGTCGTTTGCACAGCTTGAGCGGAACTTACAGGAGCATCCTCCCCTTGTGCAAAGAAGTTGGAGGAGCTGGGGTTTTTAACTCTGCTAATGCCTCTCACAGACCTCAGCAACGCCCCGCAGGGGAGAGCGGGGCAGGAGGGGTCCTGCCACTTTCAGGAGCTGCCAAACTGATTTAACTGTAGCATGAAAGTGCAGCCAAGGCTCACACCCTCCAGGGAATTTAGGCAACTGAATTGGCCTTTAAATTAATCTGGGCTCCAGTGCCCTCGCCCAGGTTACAGAGGACATTGGGGGCTAGAATCAGGCCTCAGATGGTGAGGGCGATGGTACCTGCACAGAGAGCGGTGCCTGCCCGGCGTGAGCCCGCCACTCCCGTTCCCTGTGCCTCCCCTCCTCTCTTTTAATGTCCTTCCCCCTAAAAAGCTGGTTGCTGTGCAGCCTCCTGGCTGAGGAGAAATGAGCAGGGTCACCGGTGGGACCCCGGGTGTTCGCCCTTCGCCAGCCGGAGAGGTTTCTGACGTGAGGCATGCCGGGTCTGACACCGGCCGAACACCTTCCCTGGGGGCTTGGTACTCCCTCAGCTCCTCCCGCCCTGAGGAGCCCGCCAAGGTCTCCTACAACTGGGTCTCAGTCTGACCCACAGCCTTTCCTTTTTTTGTACGCAAGCTTAAGCCAGCATTGGTCCGTTCAAGTCTAAGTATAGCCCAGGCGCAGGAGTCATCCACCGCTTCACGCTTTCCCACCATCACAGCCCCGACTGGCTCCGCACAGTGTGCTTGGGGGTGGTTTCTTCTTCTGCCCTTAAATCCAGTTTTATTTTACCAGTAGAGCTTCAAGTGTTTGCCAGTAACCAGGTAAAGAGCCGGCATCCGTGTTTGACACGGGAAGAGCAGAGCCCCAGAGAGCAACCGCACTTTTGTCCTGCGGTAACACAGAGCCCACACAGAGCCTCCCTCTCTCTACCTCCACTTTTATCAGGCCACGACATTTTCCTTCTAACTGAAAGTCTGCTGGGAACATTGTGTTTTAATGTTGTAACCTCAAACCTATGGGCAGAAGAAGCAACTGCCTCTGGAGGCAGGGGCCAAAACACTGCAGCTCTTTTTTGGGGTAAAGATAATTATCCGTATTAAAACCAACTAGGTTACTTCTGTTTCTAAAACAGGTTCAGCCTGGATCAGGTCAATAAATATTGGAATAAGCATGTCTTTAAGGATATGTGGTGATCTGATCATGCAGCATTACACATGAAGGAGGTGGCTCTGGATCTTAGAGGAATGGCGGATTTGAGAGAAAACGCTGGCCGTTAGAGAACAGAGCAGTGTATTATCAGTACTGCAGCCTGCAGTGGGAAGCTGACAGCATGAACAATGAAAATGCCTTACACATGGAAATAAAGGCACAGTATAGCTGTACACTTGTTTGTTACATGCATTTAGTCCCCTGTAAAGCTGTGGAAATGCGGGTGCGGGATCTATGCCTTCTACACAGCATCCCCAGGGCCGTCCCTGGTGTTTGTCTAGCCATGCTCCCATGGCACAGAACTTATTTTCAAACGATTCAGCAGAAGTTTGGGCTTATTTATTTTGTTTGAAAGAAAACACAAAGAACAGAGAACAATTCAGAGCTTTGCTTTTGCAATAGGAATGAACTGGTAGCAGGGTAAGTGCACTGAGCAGTAATGTAGTAAGACAGAGCTTCTGTGCTAATGATTCCTTAAATTAAAGTCCCACGTGACCTAATAGAGGGCCAGGTGTGCAATTTCTGTGCTTGTTTGCTGCCCTCTCTTGGCAGCATGACCCACCTCCAGGAGAGAAAACAGAATGAAGGTTCTCGAGAAAAGCATCAAGCCACACTCAGAGAAGACGGAAGAGTCTTGTACCAAAGAAAAATGCAACATTTTGCACCTTTTTCCACATTGGAAAAATAATTAATTGCTTGTAAGACTTCAGATCTCCTGTCTTCTCTAAGACAAGGTTCATTGACTCAGTATGTGTGTGAGGGAGAACTGATTGGGGTGATGATACTGTTTGTCACAGACAAACATCAACCTTTCCTATTAATTATTTTATACACCTACCAACTACCTTGCCTTTCCTCCCCCATAAAAGCAATTTTCTGAAAAAGAGACATTTTTGCTTGTCAGTCCCTAGAAGAATATTTAAGCAGACTGCCAAGGCATCGCCTCAATTGCCTTCTATAAAGATTTCCATCTGTAGAATACATGTATGTATCTTTTATTATCAGTGTCAGAAGGCTGAAAGAAAAGTGGATCCTGTGAATAGTGGTAACCCTTTGTGGCAAATATGAGCTTTACTCTTCAGAACAAGTCTCCTTCCAGCTTTAACTTTAATAAGGGGAGTCCGTGTCATTCAGGATCCTGTTTGCAGATTAAGAAATGCATCCCACATAGCAGTTTACTATCAACTCAGTGTATGCTTACATAGCTTGCTATCACCCTGTGTGTTCACAGGCCGTGCACAAAGGGCATCCGTACTCCAAGAGGCTGCAAACAAGCAGCCATCTGATTGCTCAGGGAGGAATCCTTTTTCACATGCAAACCGTCAGTGTCTATCTTGTTCAGTATCTCACCTATGCATAAGAAAACACAAATTACCTTTTCAGGTAATGGAGGTCCTCCCATAGAGGAACCATTCCTCATCATCTTGCTGGATAATAGAGGCTTCAACCTCAAGAACATCTTTCAGAAATGCTACTTTGTGTCAACAGGAACATGTTGACACAAGTATCCTTGGCCAAGGAGCAGAAGCAGCATCCTCCAGTCAGCTGCCTTCCCCCAGGACATCCTTCCTAGAGCATGGAGAGAGACCAACATTGACAATAACACTGCCAAAGAGGCTTGCAACAGATCCTGTTGGTTTGATTACTGAGGAAAAAATATGTAGCATGTTTTACACTGAACACTTCCAAAAAGTGAAGATGACAGAATATTAATGGTACGTAAATTTTATGGTTTCTCAGAAGGGTGTTTGAAAGTTGCAATTGCATAAAGCCATCCTATGTTCTCATAGTATGATAATTATATCCACAGAATATTTCAGAGTTGTATTTAACATTAAAATAAGAATAAAAACCAAGGAAATTTGCCATTTGCTGCCTTTGAAAGGTGTTTCTCTTCTTTCCCCCACTTGTAATTGGGATAACATTGCTCAGGGAGCCAAAACTCACTCTTCTCCCTAGAGATACATAGGCGGTTGTAGCACTGCCTCTCCTTGCACCTGCTTCCAGCTGCACAGGTGTGATCCCCAGTAGCACTTCCCTCTGGTTTACCTGGGAATGGGTTTGCATGTCAATAGGCTGTTGGTTTTAATAGGGCGCTCACTAGCACTTCAGGGGTTTGGGGGTCACATCCCATGCTCACATTTTTGTGATTCAGGGCGAGAGCATAGACAATCGAGCACCAGGAGGAGGCTCATGCACAGCCAAGGTCTGCAGAGGAGGGAAGAGCAAACTGGCTGGGTCTTCCCAGACCTGCATGGGTCTGACCTCCACAGCATCCTTCATCGTGTCCCTGTGGTGGGACCGCTGTGCAAAGATCTCATTCCCTTCAGCCACTCCATGTGCCATGTCCATGTGCTCTTACAAGGAGGCATCAATGCCGAAGAAAATCTTTGGTTTGCTGCAGTCTTTTACGAGGCACACAGGCAAACCCTGAAGCAGGAGTCAGCCCAAAATGGCCAGCAAAAGGCAGCCTGGGGGTTTTAGCAGCATCTGGCAGTACAGACTTGGATCTATGACATCTTCCTGCTGATATCACCTGAGGGGCTAACTCATCTGATACAAATCACCTGAACTTGTGCTATGGCTGGCAGGTGCATGCTCACCAATGCTCAGCAAGAGTGACCTGGAACAGCAACAGCAGGCTACAAAGCCCCTTCACAGGGGGATTTTCACTTCTGAGTGGAAAAGAAGAAAGTCTGGAAGCTAAAGGCATCTTTCTGGAGGTTGAATTTCCACACAGCTGGGAAGAGCAGAAGCCTTGTGGCTCCTCTCCCACAATCCACACAGACCTGCTCCACCTCATCCCACCCACAAACCTCTTCGAGCTGGCGAAAAGCCTTTCCCTGTGGAGGCGTGGATCCATTCCCCCTGAGCCATCGCATCCTTTGGAATTTCTCAACCAAAAGCCCTTTTGCCCACCGGCAGATTTCGGTGCGGGGGACAGTGTCCAGGGGCTTTGCTCTCATGCCCTCCTGAGCGGCAGCCACAGCACTAGCAGTGCCCAAGCTGTTGCCAGAGGGACCCGCAGTCCCTGGAGGGGCAACCACCCCATCCCTCTCCCCGGCTTGCCCTGGCACCAGGCGTGACATCCCGCCTGGCCCCTGCTCCACGCCACAAACAGCAGAGATGTGGGCGCTGAGCAGGTGTCTCTGGAGGGACTCTCTCCTGGGCCATTGCCAGTGAGATCTTGCTCCTGAGGTCCCTCCTCGGAGGTACCCACCACAGCAGGTCTCTGATCCCTATGGGGAGGTGGGTGCTGACTCCTACTGCCTCCCTCCCCACAGCAGAGGCAGGGGCAGGGGCAGCGCTCTGGGGTGCCTGGGAGACAGGCAGCTGGGCACACACTGGGAACAGGAGGCCATGGGCTGGGGAGGGGGACCTCTCCGGCATGGCAGTGACAGCTCTGCTGGGGAAGGAGGTCAGCAGGAGGCTCAGGCAATTCAGTTTGGGGTTTTTTTCCATGTCCCTCACTAGCTACAGCATCCCATAGACACATCGTGGTCAGCTGCTTTGTCTTCTTTTGAGACGCCACCACGAGCATACGGAGAACACCCCGGAGCTGCAGCTGGGCAGATAATGGTCTCTGCAGGGTTTGGGTTGCTCCATGCTGCTGCCAACCTTCCAAGTGCCATTTTGCAGTTGCCACAACCAAACTCGTCCATTCTGGTTTTGTTCCTTCCAGGCAGCTGAGTGTCCATGACCCCTCGGTGCGGTTTTCCCTGTGAACCGCCACCAGATGGCAAAATACTCGCCGGCATCCCTCCCGAGCCTGCTTGCCAGCACCGCAGGCTGGAGCTGTGGCTGCAGACGAGAAGAAAGTGGCAGCATTTCTCCCCCCCCCCCCACCCCGGGATTAACTGCTTCTTGGTATGTCCAGGGGTGCCTCTCCAACAGCCTCCAGGGACCAAGAGCTTCTCCTGGTCTCTGGACACTGGAAGTCGAAAGAGGAGCATGCAACTGCTCCCATCAGGCATGAAACACTCCAAAACGTTCCTGTCGCTCACTACACCTTTACACTACGATGGCAATGAAGCACAAAGGTAACATGCACTTATTATTGTGCTGTCCTTAGCTGTGACCAGTCTACAAACCTGTACAATGGGATAAGGCTCAGAGAAGATAGACAAGGGTGACGTGCTCACAAGGCTCAGAAAGTAGCCACAGCTATTGTAAAAGCTGCTGATCTAAACACCAAGGGGATCAACAAGTGACTTTGTTGTCAATAAATGGTTCCATCAGTTGAGTGGGTCAACTGGTTATCTAAATAGCCTTCTTTAAAATAAACAACAGAAAGCATAACTTTCCTGAGCTAGTCAGACCAACATGAAGGGAGTGTATATGTGGCTCAGCCCAACATAGAGTACGAAAATCAAACAGCTGACAAAATGGACATTGAAGAAAGCAATGGCCTTGAGCTGGTTTCAACACACCTATGCCTTCCCAGTGGCTGGGGATCATGACTGCTGGCATCATGACAGTGGAGCTGAGGAGGGTTGACCCTGGCTGGACACCAGGTGCGCACAAAACTGCTCTATCACTCCCCCTCCTCAGCAGGATGAGGGGAGAAAAATACAACAAAAGGCTCATGGCTTGAGATAAGGACAGGCAAATCATTCACTAATTACTGTCACAGGCAAAACAGACTCAACTCGGGGAAATTAATTTAATTTATTATGAATCAAATCAGAGTAGGATAATAAGAAATAAAACCAAATCTCAAAACACCTTCCCTCCACCTCTCCCTCCTTCCCAGGCTGAGTTTCACTCCTGATTTTCTCTACCTCCTCCCCCACAGTGGCTCAGGGGGACGGGAATGGGCGTTGGGGTCAGTTCATCACACGTTGTCTCTGCCTCTCCTTCCTCCTCAGGGGCAGGACTCCTCACTCGTCCCCTGCTCCAGCGTGGGGTCCCTCCCACAGGAGACAGCCCTCCATGAAATTCACCAACACGAGTCCTTCCCACAGGCTGCAGTTCTTCATGGACTGCTCCAGTGTGGGTCCTTTCCATGTGTCCTTTCCACGGCGTGCAGTCCTTCAGGAGCACACTGTTTCAGCGTGGGTCACCCACAAGGTCACAAGTCCTGCCAGAAAACCTGCTCCAGCGTGGGCTCCTCTCTCCACGGGGCCACAGGTCCTGCTGGGAGCCTGCTCCAGTACGGGCTTCCCATGGTGTCACAGCCTCCTTCGGGCACCCACCTGCTCCAGCGTGGGGTCCTCCATGGGCTGCAGGTGGATATCTGCTCCACCGTGGACCTCCATGGGCTGCAGGGGGACAGCCTGCCTCACCATGGTCTTCACCACGGGCTGCAGGGGAACCTCTGCTCCGGCGCCTGGAGCATCTCCTCCCCCTCCTTCTTCACTGACCTGGGGGTCTGCAGGGCTGTTTCTCTCACATGTTCTCACTCCTCTCTCCAGCTGCCATTTTCTGTCTGTCCCAACTTTTTTTCCCTTCTTAAAAATGTTATCACAGAGGCGTTACCACTGTCACTGATGGGCTCGGCCTTGGCCGGCGGCGGGTCCGTCTTAGAGCCGGCTGGTATTGGCTCACTCGGACACAGGGGAAGCTTCCAGCAGCTTCTCACAGAAGCCACCCCTATAACCTGCCACGCTACCAAAACCTTGCCACACAAAGCTTTCGCGCATGACCTTTGCTTTCACTTTATTAAACTGTCCTTATCTTGACCCACGAGCCTCTTGATATATTGTCTCCCCCCTGTCCAGCTGAGAAGGGGGAGTGATAGAGCGGCTTTGGTGGGCACCTGGCATCCAGCCAGGGTCAACCCACCACACACTGGCAGGAAGGAGTTAGAGAATTTGGGAGTAGTTAAGCCTGGGAAGGAGGGAGGGGTGGAGGGAAGGTGTTTTGAGATTTGGTTTTATTTCTCATTATCCTACTCTGATTTAATTCGTAATAAATTAACTTTCTCCAAGTCAAGTCTGTTTTGCCTGTGACAGTAATTAGTAAGTGATTTCTCCCTCTCCTTATCTTGACCCATGAGCCTTTTGTTATATCTTCTTTCCCCTGTCCAGTTGAGGGGGGGAGGAAGTGATAGAATGGCTTTGGTGGGCTCCTGGTATCCAGCCAGCGTCAAACCACCACACAGTCTCCTAATCACAACCCCATGTAATGTCAAATATCTCCAAATAAGTAAATTTTGTGTTAAAACATTAAACTCTTCTAATGTGGAATATCTAAAAGAGTATTGGACCAGACCATCTGTCTGCAGTAAATACTTCAGAAAGTGAAAGGAAATGAAGGTCTTATGGCTGCTGCCACAGGTGCCAGGTGGGTGCCTGCCATGGGCGAGATCTCTGGCAAAGGCACCCACCACCACCTGCAGAATTTGTTTCCACTCCCTCCCCGGCCTGGCAAGACCTGCTCCTCACTGAACAGCTTTTGTGTGTGCTGAAGCAGGTTATTAATTTACACAGGGTGTCTTTCCACCAGTAGACAACAGCAGTGCCAGGTTATGACTGGCAGGAATTGGCTCCAGTGGACTGTCATCATGCCACTGAGTAAGATCAAGCCTTACTAACCTGCAGCAGGCCTCCACTCAACTGTTGTTTTAGGTGATGTACACGTACATACAGATTTTGTGTTTCTCTTCATTGTGGTCCCACAGACGCTGCTGCTGCCCAGTGGAAGTGAGGCTCTTCTCAGTCCCACAGCCGCTGAGAACTGAGATCCCTTGGAAGTATGCCTTGCCTTCAAGCCTGGCTCCTCACAGATCTGAAATTTATGGCAGTCTGCTTCACAGGTCTCCGTAGGAAGTTCAGGTTTCTCATATAATTTAGGTCCATTAGGACCACCTCCCGACTTCCTCAGAATTTCAAATGTAAGGTGTGTTTCAGCTACAGCAGTTTGAACTGAACAAACTGACACTGTGTATAAAGCTAAATTTTGCTGAAAGTTCCCACTAAGTCAACTTCATTATACAGTAACCAATAATGTGGAAGACAATGATCAAGGTAATGTTATATTTTCAATGTGTTTGAGTAGCCCCTGGCTGTTCAGGATATACACAAGTCTTAAAAGTAACCACTTTCACTGATTACCACCTAAGGAGTTAGGCCAGTTGAATAGAATTTTAGTCCTTGCTTAAATTACAGTCCTTTTTCTATAGAACAGGTAATTAGGGGCAAATTTTGAAAACACAGTGTGTCATTTGCTGATTTCTTTTGAACTAGACTCTGTCACTTTGTTTTGTAACTCCTGCCACTAACTGAATATTTTGCATGAAGTATTGGTTGATGAGAAGCTCAACATGACCCGGCAACGTGCGCTTGCAGCCCAGAAAGCCAACCATATCCTCGGCTGCATCAAAAGAATGATGATTCTTGACCAGCAGGTCGAGGGAGGTGGTTCTCCCCCTCTACTCCGCTCTCATGAGACCCCACCTAGAGTACTGCATCCAGCTCTGGGGAACTCACTGCAAGAAAGACATGGACCTGTTGGAGCAAGTCCAGAGGAGGGCCATGAAGATGATCAGGGGGCTGGACCACCTCTCCTATGAAGACAGGCTGAGAGAGTTGGGGTTGTTCAGCCTGGAGAGGCTCCAGGGAGACCTTATAGCAGCCTTCCAGTACCTAAAGGGTGCCTACAAGAAAGCCCGAGAGGGACTTTTTACAGGGACATGTAGTGATAGGACAAGGGGTAACGGCTTTAAACTGAAAGGGAGTAGATTTAGTTTGGATGTAAGGAAGAAGTTCTTGACTGTGAGGGTGGTGAGGGACTGGACCAGGTTGCCCAGAGAGGCTGTGGATGCCCCATCCCTGGAAGTGTTCGAGGCCAGGTTGGATGGGGCTTTGAGCAACCTGGTCTGGTGGAAGGTGTCCTTGCCCATGGCAGGGGGGTTGGAACTAGAGGACTTTAAGGTCCCTTCCAACCCAAACCATTCTATGATTCTATGATTCTATGATTCTATGATTTAATTAGACAAAACTCTTCTGAAGTAGTTAGTGACAAAAGTGGTAAAATAATTCCTGTCTGGTTTTGGTTTGTTTGGGTTTTTTTAATACTGTTTTTGGTTCATTACTATTATTATTCTGCACTGCTGTTGCGTTTTCTAAGCCAGTTAGTATCTATCTGGATGACTTAATTTTCTGACGTGACTCATGTTACACAAGAGATGGAGCAAAAAATGAAAAGACTAAAGGGGCATGTCAAATGAAACTCTTTAGGCTTACCACAGTCCCACTACATCATATTCTCATTTATTTTAATGTAAACAATCATAAAAATGACTATAAAAGCATCTTAGTGTCCTGATGCATAGTACTAAAGAAGGATTCTCAGAAGCTTTCAATGATCATTCAGATATAAATGAAGGCAGTCAAATTCTTATGAAAGACTTTATTATCTTTCACTGCTTTCAAATCAAGCTGTCAGCAGCCTCCAAAACACTCATCAGGCTTGTTTCTTTTCCTAAAAATATCACAACAATTAGGCTATTTTTGGAAGGGTCATAAAGTGTAAAATTATTATGACACGACAAACCTCAAAATCATAATAGAGAAGGCTCCGTTCACCTCTCACTTTTTATTAGATATTTATTCACCAGTTAAGGCCTTAATTCAAAGCAGTTAAGCACGTCCTTAGTCAGAACCCCAATGGTATAGGCTTAATCAATGTACTTTGACCTGTGTTTAAGGGATTTACCAACCTGAAAAACCAAGTCAGGCTTCCTCCATCTCACAATAAAATCTTACCTCATCACATCTGATCTACTGCTATTTGGATCCAAGTGTATTGTCTGCTGTAAAGACAACAAACACTGAAAGTTAATAATGCACTATCAGTTTGGTTGTGTAGGTTAAAAGAAGGATGTATATTAAACATTAATGCTATGCTGCAAGAGAAAGCTGAGTGGCGATATCATCATTTTGTTTTCAACAGCTTGTTGAATGGTTTACTTAGGTTGGGTTTTTTTCCCGTCAGTTCTATGCTGGCAGCAGTCTTAAGGGATTTCAGGGTTGCCATGAAATTTTAAATTAATGCTGCATGTCTCACTGCGCAACAGAGTGAACAATGACTTTGACTGATATAACTGTACAGGGGTGTAAGTATATCAAGAGAAGAAAGCACTGCACAACGGAACAGCTTCAAAAGGAGGGTTAAATAATTTCGCTTCATTTTGGAAGAAAGAGTTGAGTCCTTCTGACAATGCCTTTCTCAGCCTAGAAAGACCTGTAACCACTGGATTTACACATGGGACCAGGCTTTGCAGGTTCATTTGCTCTAAGGATGCTGACTGGGTCAAATACAAGACCTCCTTTCTCTGACAGGATAGGAAGGGGAAGGGCTTGGGTTTTGTCCAGATTGGGTTTAGGAATTAACGCTGAACTATTCCATACCAACAAGCCCAAAGCCCTTCCAGACATGCCCCATTCTGCCCCAAATCTGTAATATTCATGGGAATATTAGATGGGGGGAGGGAGTGTTGATAGCTGCTGAGCCAGGTTTCCTAGGAAGGTGATCTTTGCCCATCAAAACCTGTAGGGCTTCACATGGAATTTAAGCCCTTGAATTCCTTTTTCTTTTGATCTGGTGCCAAGTCTGTGTCTCCAGTGGTTGTAGGCTTTGATTCAGCTGGGTATTGAAGCATAAAAAATGAATACTTTTTTTTTTTTTGGACATATTCCTGGGCTTGAACTTAAGCATATGTCTCAAGGATAAGATGCCTCTACAACAGCCAGTTATTGTAAAATATCTGTTCTTTTCATTCTTGCATATTCTTGTCCCTTACCGTCTCACTCTGTTATTCTAATATGCAATGTTGTCATAATGAAATCCAGATTCACCTGAGCTAACAGTTGGATGATAATTTTTTAAATTTTATTTTTTAATGTCCTTGTAGTAATTTTCTAAATGTATCACAGAGAACTCTGCCTAAGGCTTGTATCAGCTGAACAGCCAACATTTCTCATCAAGCAATGCTACTGAAAGAACAAGAAATGCAAATCTGCAAAGCACTGAATTATTACAGTCACAGAGGGAAGGTTGTTTTCACAGCTATCTTACTACCCACATAGACATGTAGATGCTAAGTTACACTTGAGAAAAACCTTTGCAAAAATTGTTATGATAGGTATACATAACCCCCACTTCTTTAACTCCCTTCATCATCAGCATTGTGCTGTACACTGTAAGAGACACAGTTTATCAGCATGGGCAAAATGTTGAACAGTCGTTGGTGTTTTGCTTCCTGACCTCAGCTGGTAAGCAACAGGTAGACCTAAAAGCTAATGTCTAGCTCAGGGCCTTGGCACTATTACTAGCACAAATATGCTTTTGGTCATACAAAAGCTGACTTCTCTCTGGCTGCCTGAAGTTCCAGGTAAGTCCCTTAAAACACTGGGTTTTTTTCCAGTTTTTAAGTGCCACATTTCCAAATAATTTATGATCTGGCTTTTTTTTTTCTTTTGAGTGTTGGGTGAGGTGGGATCCACACTCTCCTTAAGCGTCATAGGCATTATGGTGATTGTACAGCTCCTAATGTGGAACATGCATGTGAGATTCTGATGTGACTCAGAGCCTGTCTAGGTGATACGAAAATACATGCAGCATGTGGTTACTGGATTCCTACAGCAAGCAAAAAAAATATCTAAAATATCCAATGCACACCTAAATGCGCCACTGTTCCAGGGAGTGCCACTCACAAAGGGAATGTAATTCTGGTGAGACGAGGTGCATAGTGAGGTGTCACAGAGGCACTAGGTAGGACTCTGCTTTCAGATTGGTAGTAGATCAGCCTTTTTGAGAGCAAGCAATGGATAGGGCTAGTTTTGTTCTTTTCCCAAGACAGAAGCATTATCTGATAAAAGAAAAGTAACTAGGATACAAAACTTTTCTTTTGGCTATTCAGTTCTTCTGATAGTGACACTTCTCAAAACATATCTGTCTTTAATGAGTCTAGTTCTAGCTTTGAAGAACCATTTGGGAGTTGGACTCGATGATCTTTATGGGTGCCTTCCAACCTAAGATGTTCCATGATTATATGACTTGAAGGCACTATGGTGTTAGATGCCTTTTTGGCTTTACACTGCAATTCATGCAAACAAACCATGAAGAAATACACAGAACAAGGAAACTTAATACACCTTGTAATGTTGTAAGCACCGCAGTGCTTCCAAAAGGCTCCCTATGAAGCCCGTGGTCCATTTCAGATATCTAGGGTGTTCCCACATACCCAAATCTATTGCTCCTCCTAAAGCCAACTTATTTCTTCCTTCATTCAATTAAAAAGAGTTACATTACTGCATTGAGCTACTCTTTCTTGGTAAGCTACTTCTCTGAGAATTGTTTCAGATACCTGTCTGACTCTTTTCACTTCGGTCACCAGGCATCACACAGTTTTCCAATAAACAACTGAAATCTAATTATGGTTCATCTGGCTCAGAACCTGTCCTTGGAACACCCGTTTTGAGACCCAAATGCTTTCTATGAACCTGTAACAAAAGCACTTTAAAATGCTAATTTAGATTATATACCTGAGAATTATTGGCTGTTTTAATCAATAGTGTCTGAAAATAATAATTTGTACTATTTCAAGTGGTTCATTAGCTTTTTCCTTGTTGAATAATTGATGGGAAATACTGACATTTCAATAATAGTAATATTTATTTCTCTATTTTTAATTCTGGTTTTATAATTTTAAATAGTTTTTCAAAGGGTAATTCAGCCTGGGCAGTGCCTTTTAAATAACTATTTGGAGAAAACTGATAATAAGCCTTGCTTCTGGCTGTCAGAAATGGAATAAACCCCACCTGCCTCACCTGAGGGAGGGCCTGGAAGTGTCTCGTAATTGTGTTAGAATCATGAACCCTGTGGTGTGTAGCTCCTGAAGATCCAAAATCCCCAAATCCTCTTGTCAGATCAGAATTACTTTTTTACCTCCTGTACCCATGGCAGCTATGTGGCTTATGATGGATCAGAGGGAGGCAAAGCTGTGGGTTCATCAAGTCCAGGATATTTTTCTGTGTGATGCCTTATGAGAACGTTGCAGTGTTCTGCAGCCATAAAAAGGCTTTTAAGTAGACACCATCACTCTGCAACAGAAGCATAAAAAGAATGGAAGCAGAGTAATTATTTTGCCTACACACAGGCACATGCTGCTTCATGACAGCCACTTCTCTTACGTATTTTAGTGGGATAAGGCTGAGATGTAGGCAGTAACCTAAAGGGACTGCGGTAACTAGGCACTGTACATACAGACGACACATGGTATCACTGGAGTAACTGAGATGTATTGGTACTGGGATGTGTGTCACAATGGATGGGTACAAGCCCTCCAGCAGAGGCCAGTAGGGATGATGAGGAAGGATGGCCCTCCACATGAGGGAGAAGTTGGGGTACATGGGGCTTGTCTATGGAATGGGTGGCAGGAGGGCGAGAATGAGGAGGTCAGGGCTGGGAGAGATGGCAGGGATGGGGTGACGCAGCAGAGTGGGGGTATAGTGTTACTGACCTCCTGGTTGGGGAGAAGGGGACAAAGAACATGAGAAAGTCTCTGGTCACCTACCCCGGTTCTCCTGGGGGACTTCAGCTTCCCTGACGTTAGCTGCAAGGGAGATGCAGCAGCACACAAGCTGCCAGGAAGATTTCTGGAGGGTGTCAGGGATAACTTTGTCATATAGGTCCTGGAGGGGCCAAAAAGGGACTAGGCAGAGCTGGACCTGCTGGTCAGTAACAAGGAGGAGCTGCTGGGGGAGGTGGTAATGGAGGGCAGCCTTGGCTGTAGGGACCATGACATAGTGATGATCAAGATCTGGGGGAGAGTGAGGATTACAGAGTAGCAGAGTACAGACCTCAGACCTTAAGAAAGCAAACTTTGGTATGCTCTAAAGAGAAAAAAATGTAAGGGGGTGGGGGAAGGTGTACAACACAAGGGATGATTTTCAAGGGCCTCAGCAAAAGAGCAGACATAATGCTTTTCCATGGGACAGAGATTTTGGCATTCTGATAACTTCAGATGAAAAATCAAATAACTACTTTATATGAAGCAAAATGGAAAATCCTGCCACCAGTTTGAGATCTGCACTTTTTTATTTTGGAGCACGTTCACTTTAAATTGTATCTCTCTAAAATGTTAGACAGGAACATGGCAATTAGAGTTCAAACACTTTATTTCTTTGTTCCTTCCAGTAGGATGAGTTCCCTGATTAACTTCCCTCTCCCATGACACACAGTCAGCAGGTTACTCCAATGGTGTATTACATATCTCTGTCAGGAGCTGCTTGAGGTACTTCAGAAGTAGAGTAAACTGGACAAAGTCCTTACCACTTGAAAAAGGAAAGAGACACATATTACAACCCCCATAATTGTCCATGGTAGTTTAAAAGAGAGATGTAGCATGAAAAAGATGTTAAAAAGAAATGTTTCAGGTGCAGGCAAAATGAAACTACAAAACAAACAAACTTCCCAACAAATTGCTTCAGTTCAAGTCAAACTGACAAATGAAAATACTTTGCTATTTAGTGAAATAAAAAAATTTGCACAGGAAATTTCTTTTTTTAGTGAAAATTTATTTCCTATTCATGTTTTTTAGCTAGTAGTTCCCAGATCATCTTTATTAGATACTAATTTCCTAGAAAACATTAATTGGATACTGCTAACTCCCTAAGGTCATGCTGAAAATCACATTGGAAATGTGAAAAATAATTTTGGTTTTATACATATATGTACTTGGAAGAAATATATATACCCCTAGGGACTGTATCCATTCTGATTACATTCAATTTACTCAAAATGATGATTGAAGTTACTCTTATTTGACATCATTTATCTACACATTTATGGGTTGCTATACCTAATACTAATGATACACTCCCATTCATTAATAATTGGAAAACATGGCTTCAGATCCAAGCTTTCAAGGATGGTGGTGAAAGCTGTGCTTTGGAAATGGGGCATTTCTTCAGGTCATTAAAGATTCATAAATCTCAGTGTTCATGAATTAGTAGATACAGAAGTTTAAGGATTTTGGTTAATTTCTGATTTTTATAAGGTAGTAATATTTCCAAGCCACAGCTGATATGTACTGTGTAAACGTCACATTAGCTTTCCTACTCCAGCAATAGCTCATAACCCACCAGATTTCTTCTGGCCTTTAAATCAAAGCTGTCTTTAAGGGTCACAGTCTTCAATTTTATGGCTTTTCTTGAACAGTTCATGAGACCAATCCTCCACAAAAGGGATCAATTTCATTCCCTCTCCCCCTTCTTGAGTGCTGCCTCTAAAAGAGCTGCCCCTGCTATGGAGGAGGTAGGGTGTTCCCATGGGATCCCCCTTCCCTCAGACAAACAGGTCTCTCCATGACAAGTCAAAAGCTCCTCCACTCTCTGAAGATCTCCCTTAGTTACTAAGCAATGATACATTTTAGTGAAAAGAAATAGAATTAAATAAAAGCAGTAATAAACCCCCATATTACTGTTAGCCATGGAAGGATAGGCAGGCAGGCTCATTTAATGCCTTTATTTTCTAATTAGAAGATCTATCATCAGTCAAAACAAACTTTAATTCATTAGTTAAGTTTGCCACTGTTTTGCCATAAGATGACACAGGCACGATTTTTGTTGTTGTTGTTGCAAATTTGCCACACCCCCATGGCATTCCCCCTGAATTTAATATGGGTATGTACTCTATGAGTCAGTGTAAATGATCCTACAAATAGGAAAAAGTGTGATTTTGTTTACATGCTTCCATGGCAATGCTTCTTTCTTCAAAAAAAAAAAAAAAAAAAAGAAAAGAAGAAAGTAAAATTTCAAACAGAATCTTTTAGATCTCCTTGCAGAACAAATGAAATCAGTGTGTTATTCAATATATAATGAATTTTCAGGAACTAAGAGGAAATAAGGATTGTTTTACAAATGCTTACAATACACCTAGCCCTACTATTTCTTAAAATGTCTTTCATTACATTGTTTCCTCTTTAACCCAGAAAACCACAAAAGAGAAGGTAGAGGTTTATTGCAATAATTGTGCATAGCACTAGCTTTAAATAACTGACAGTAATAGATTTGCTATCAATAGTGTTACATTGTCATCTGTGCTGGTCACAGCTGCCTGCCTAGCATAATTAGGGACACCTAGTTGCACCTTCCCATATGCTAATATTTTGATCAACCACTTAGCTTTTGCTGACAACTGCCTCTTACAGACAAGCAAGGTGGTTAATTTGGGATGTCTCTTAGGTCTGTCTTGATCTGGGAGAATGCAAGTAATTGGTGTTCAAATCACTAAACCTTGATGTGAGTAAAATATTTTTAAGAGTCAATTTGAAACAACTAAAAGTCAATTAGAACATCTTATTTTGTCTCAGATTTTAAAAATAAAAACAATTACACAGATACTTCCATCTTACACACTACAGAAACACATCATCCTGAGGTAGAAAAATTCCCTGTATATTTTCAGGATTAATAAGATGAGTAGATGTGCACTTGTTATGTTTAAGATTAGATGACATGCAAGGACTACTTCCAACAAATGAGTCTCACTGATTTGGGTTTGTGTGGCGGGGTTTTGGTAGCGGGGGAAGGGCTGCAGGGGCGGCTCCTGTGAGAAGCTGCTAGAAGCTTCCCCAGCTCCAAGTCAGACCTGCTGCTGGCCAAGGCCGAGCCCATCAGCAACGGTGGTAGCGCCTCTGGGAGAACGGATTTAAGAAGGGAAACCTGCAGTGAGTAGTGGGATTGGAACGTGAGAGGAGCCCCTCTGCAGACACCGAGGTCAGTGAGGAAGGAGGGGAGGAGGAGCAGGGGAGGAGGGGATGCCCCTGCAGCCCGTGGTGAGACGGGCAGGCTGTCCCCCCCAGCCCATGGAGGGGAGCGGGGGAGCAGATGCCCACCCGCAGCCTGGGGAGAGAGGAGCCCACGCCGGAGCGGGGGGATGTCCCTGAAGATGGCCGGGACTCCATGGGAAAGCCTGCGCTGGAGCAGCCTGTGCCTGAAGGACTGCAGCCCAGGAAAGGACTCACGTTGGAGAAGTTTGTGAAGGACTGTCTCCTGTGGGAGGGACCCCACGCTGGAGCAGGGGACGAGTGAGGAGTCCTCCCCCGGAGGAGGAAGGAGTGGCAGAGACAACGTGTGGTGAGCTGACCCCAACCCCCATTCCCTGTCCCCCTGTGCTGCTGGGGGGGGAGGAGGTAGAGAAAATCAGGAGTGGAGTTGAGCTGGGAAAGAGGGAGGGGTGGGGGGAAGGTGTTCTAAAGTTTGGTTTTACTTCTTATTATCCTGTTTTGATTTGATTTGCAGTAAATTAAATTGATCTTGTTTCTTCCCCAAGTTGGGCCTGTCTTTTGCCCGTGACCATAAGTGGTGAGTGATCCCTCCCTGTCCTTGTCTTGACTCATGAGCCTTTCTTTATATTTCCTCCTCCTCATCGCACCCGGACCAGGTGGGGGAGGAGTGAGTGAGCAGCTGTGTGGTACTTTGTTACCGGCTGGGTTTAAACCACGACACTCACCAAGGCCCTTCCTGAAGCAGTCAACAAAGGTTGTAGTACTTTGCTGTTCTAAGGAGTCTGAAAGACATTTCTTTTTATGAGACTCTCCCCCAGACATGCATGTCATAAGGAGGACTAGAATCCCAGAGGACATATATAACTTGGACCTTAGCCTTAAGCTCTTTCACAGCCACTTTCCATTCCCCTGACGCCTCTTCCTCTTTATGCACACAAGGATGCCAGATAGTGACATGAAGACCTTTATATTTTGATCATTCTCCAGAAATAGCCCTAGGGTGGAGTTCTGTAGACTTTTATTTAACCTCTCTTAATTGCTGTTGGGAAGATGGGGATGTAATTTGATTGCCTTTGTAACAGAAGAGACAGCTGAGAATCACAAAAGTTTACAGCCTGAGAGAAAAGGTGAATGGGGAAAACAGTTTCTGCTGGATGTTTCTAAATAAAATTTTCTCCCTTTCAACAGATGCTCACATGGAGAGCTATGTAAATGAAACCAATTTTATGACAAGTGTATTAATGTCACCCTAATTTGAAAATAAAATTTGCCTGAAATTGTAAGCCAAATCAGATGTAATTTGAGCAGCCTAAACAAAGAAAAACTTAAGAGACACACTGATTTGTCCTCATCAGCTCTCCCAGTGGATGAGTAAAATAATCAGATTGTAACTGTAGCCTTGAGAAAGCTGCTATGGCATCCCATGTACCTCCACACTGCCCTGCTGTCCCACAGAGTTAATTTTTTTCCAAGCCTTCCACCTCTTTCTGTGTGGGAAACTATGATCCATAACAGCAGGTTAATTAGAGGAAAAAAAGTTAAGCTGGTGCCTTCAATGCCAAACCATTGGTTTGGCCTCACTGGTGGAGCACAATGAAAAAAATAGAGATGGTGGTGGTGAGAGATTTTAAGCCTTCCCCTTTGACAGTCTACTTTTTAGCTTGGTTCTCTAAGTGCAAAATAAACACTTTATGTTTGTACTCCTCTTACCGTCACCCAATTTCTGAACTTCCAGCAGCATTTGATATATGGGAAAACTTCAAAGTTTCTGCACATTCTCTTATAATAAAGGAGAAAACAAATGAAGAGGGAGACCCTATTCCTTCAATAAAAGACAAGATAACAGTCTAAGCTCTGTTCTTGGTACATGAAAGACAATTCACATAAATCAAATATCATGAACACCCCCCCCCCTCTGCCAAAACAATGCTGAGACTTTGGTAGATAAGAGACAATCCAACCGTGAAATCTTCCAGCAACACCGCACCTGTTTGGCGCTGTTCCTCGTGCCCTGGCTGGCTGTTGTGTACTCTTAAACAGCTGGCGCATCCCAGGAACTACTGGCAAACTGACAATGCACCTGTAATATAATACTTGTACCAATATAGCAATGCACTTAGCATTATTAGTACTCTAATATACTTCCAGTTATTTTATAAATAGGGTATTGCATTTTATGGAGAAAATGATGAAACATTTGATTTTCCTCGACACAATTTCTAGATTTGCAATCCCTAAAGTTTCCAGCAGAGTCTGAGAAATTCCCTGTCCTTCATCTCTCTTACAATCACTTATAATTAGCTGTCCTGCTGTCTTGAGCAGATAAACCTCTGATTTATGCTCCTCCATCACAAGAACTAAAATAAGAACAAAGTTAAAGCAAGTTAGTTCTGTTGGTTTTTTGTTTTACATGCTGGTTCTTTCTTGCAACTTCAGTGGTAGGCCACAGTATCTTGTATCAGGAACTGTGTGAAAGGAGAACTAAAAAACAATGTATAAACCAGAAAATATTTTCTAAACCAGAAAATGTCAGAAGAAAACAACAAAAAAAGAATTCTTCCTTTCTGCTGATTGCAAAGAAAGGGGATACAAGAAAATAATTTTGGATTGACTCAGCATGAGACAAACCTCTTATAAAAATCTTGTATTTAACTCATTCACCATCTTCCTTCTGTCCTTAAAGGTATGCAAGCTGTGAGCTGGCAACACTATTTCAAAGTGAAGACAGATGTTTCTTTTTTGTCCTTTTGCATGAAAATGTGGGAAAACACTGTTCTGTAGTTTGCCTCTCTTCCCTGAAATTGGTTGAATGTCAACAAATGTTATCTACTTCCTTAATTCTCCTAATTTTTCTACAAATGTTCTTTCTATTTAAAGTCTGAAAGGAGACACACCTTGAAAATTCTAGATTGGTCATTGTTCAATGTGGTCTACTTTCTAGACATCACTAATATAAAAAGCAAAAGAAAGTTACTGAGAAATTACAACCTGGCCCAACGAGGTTACAGGTTTAATGGGGATGGTGGCAACATGAAAACTGGTGAGGAAACTCCTTCTGGGATGCCCACGTGATATGAACAGTCTTTCCCTGTGCTGATAACAAAACTGTTCAAGCATCCACATGTATGTATAAAACATTGTCTTTTTTTTTTCTCCCATGTTGTCCAGTTCTCAACATCATTCAAGATGTACCTCAAGTCCATCAGAACTGTTCAGGCATGTTCTAAATTATTTTGTTCTCTTTGTTCTTTTCTCCATTATTCATGTATAGGTCTCTAGGGCAACACACCCCACCTTTATCATAGAATCATAGAAGGAATCTCAAAAGATCACCTAGTCCAACCTTTTGTGGGAAAGGGAGCCTACATGAGATTATCTAGCACCCTGTTGAATCGCATCTTGAAAACCACCAGCAATGGGAACTCTACCATGTCCCTGGGGAGGTTGTTCCAGTGATTGATTGTTCTCATTGTAAAAAATGTCTGTCTTATGTCAAGATGAAACCTCAGCCCATGCAACATGTACCCATTGCCCCTTGCCTTCTACATGTGGCTTCTTGTGAAGAGAGAGCCTCCATACGCTTTGTAGCTGCCCCTTGAGTACTGGAATACTGTGATGAGGTCCCCTCTTTGCCTTCCCTTCTCCAGGGAGAAGAGACCTAAATCCTTCAGTCTTTCCTCACAGGGCAGCTTCTCCAGCCATTTGATCATCTTCATGGCCCTCCTTTGGACCTTCTTCAGTCTGTCCATGTCTTTCATGAGTTGTGGGGACCAGAACTGGACACAGTACTCCACGTGCAGCCTGACAAGTGCTGAGTAGAGTGGGATGATCACATCTCTTATCTCTGCTAGTAATACCCCTGCAGATGTAGCCCAGGATCCGATTGCCTTTGTTGCTGCAGCAACACACAGCTGATTGATGTCCAGCTTGCTCTCTGCCAGGATCCCTCGGTCTATTTCAGCAAGGCTGCTCCCCTGCCACACAGATCCTAGTCTGTACTGGGCTCTTTGGTTATGTCATCCCAGGTGCAGGACCTTGCACTTGTCTTTGTTCAGCTTCATGCTGTTCTTTCCTGCCCACTCGTCCAGCCTGTTGGGGTCTCTCTGTAAGATGTCTCTCCATTCTGATGTGTCCACCTCACCACACAGTTTGGCATCATCAGCAAAGTTGGTGAGGGTGCTTTCAATCCCAATTTATGAAGATGTTGAACAGTGTGGGGCCCAGTATTGGTCCCTGGCAGAACCCCACTTGTGACAGGCTGCCAGCCTGAGTAAAATGCATTGATTACCATTTATCCTACCCATCAGTATAAAGTACACAACTCTTATGACAAACCAAGTTTGTGCAAGGTGGGCTTGTGAGTCCTTTTTATATTACTAACAGTTTGTTCTTTGGAAAGAAGACAAGCTCTCTAGGTGCTTTTAGTACAGTTACACACTAGATGAAAGCTCTACAGCTGTAACACAATGGTACATCAATAGCGATAAAGCAGCAAGGCCTCAGGGCTAAAGCAACAGGCAGAAACCTAAATTCTAAGGAATGTCCCCCATTAGCTTATGAAGGGACTTCTCGGGATTTCCATTTCCTTGGTGGTAAAATGTTTCTAATGATGCTCACTTGCTTTATAAACTGCTTTCTGCAGATGGAAGAGGCTGTATAAGAGGTAGGTGATCTTGTTGTGGAATCGGTCCTCAAGCTGCACCCAAGGTTGCTTTCATTTTACATGATTTTTATTTGCATCATCCAAAGAGTATCTGTATATTAGCTGCTTTATGTCTGGAAATGTATGTTTCTTCCAGGGTGGTGATTACTTTCTAAGGTGTGTGGCTACTGGGAAAAAGTGCAGCTCCCTGGTTATCAGGGTATAGAGAGCATGGAAAGAAGGAGAAGCCAGAGTGTAGAGGTTGTTGCTGAACCAACTCCCTTTTCACCCTCAGAGCTCACTGATCTGGTGATCACTTCCTGTATTAAATCATTACTGACTGAAATCAGGTAATACAATGTTGCCCATTACACTATTGCTTGGAGCTAAATATGCAAAGTCTGTTGTTTGTGTGCATGCTATGTTACAGGTTGTATTGTCCACATGACAAGATACTTTCAGGTTTGTTTTTTTTTGTTGTTGTTGGTTGTTTTTTTTTAATATCTCAAACTATTTTCTGTCTTTATGGGCTATACAGCCATATGTGTCTTATTTCTTGGGATTCAAATGATTTGTAAGTACTATCACTTTCAGTGCAGCGTAAATAGGCAACTTTAAAATATGAGTAACTGACAAACTACAAAAGTGAAGGGCACCAATTTGATATATCTCAGGTCAGGAGAAAAACTGTCATTTGTTTCCACCACGCCCCATAGCTTTAACTGTTTTGAGAGGAAGAATCACCATAATTCTTTGCATTCCTAATACATTAACACAGAGAAAAAACCACAGTTCCTTCTGAAAATTAATTGAGATAGCTGTTATGTAAACATGACAGAGGAGCCTGCTGCTCTGGGGCAAGCCTGTGTCATGCTGCAAACGTGTGAAAGGGGGGAAAGATTTAAGCATGTGTTTGGAAGCTTTTCCTCTTTTCCTCCCCACTCTGAATTCCTTGTACTGGGTGAAAGCAGCTCTAACTTCATATAATTGTAAAAGCTCTGGGATCTCCTCTTCTTAACATGGACATTTAACCTCCATCCTCATTGTATCCAAGCAGCTAATGCTCCCTGGATTATCCTTTAAAGAGGGAAGGAGCTTGTACCTTTTCCTACAGATGAGGAAATGAAGCACAGAACAATGAAGGGCTACATCTGAAGAGCACTGAAGTGAATCCAGAACTCAAGAGCATGGTCTCACAGGATCCACGGTCTGGCTTATGACTGGGGTATTGTAGAACTGCCTCCTCTTCTAGCTCCCTTTCACTACCATATTGTTTTCCTTGAGCTGGAGCCAAGTGCTCCTGTGAGTATGGTCAGCTGATTCAGCTCACGGATTGATCTGGAAGTAAGGAAACTTTGAGGGACAAGGACACGTTCTTACTGACTTTCACAAGCATCACTGAAATGGATCTTTTCCCATGTATTTGAAAGCTTTGGTGGAAGTGAACATTTTAGCAACCCTAATTACATCCTTACAGCAGAATAATGTTCCATTTAAAACTGTCACAGATTCCAAGACGTGCTCTCACTAGTGGACACAACATGTCCAAATCAAAGGGAATGCAAATTGTCATGTTAGTATGATCACACTGCAAAGGAAGCTTATCATAGACAGCTAATTTCTCACTAAAATACCTTTTAATAAATAAAGATTTAAAATATCAAGCTCAGTGTGACCATGTAGAACAAATAGAAAAAAATACATACTGTAGTCTGATATGGAGTTTTCCCCCCTGCCTCTCATATAGCTTCCTGTTGCAGAGTCTTTCTGTATCCTGCAGACTCTCCTGCGATTAGCTTTGCTCTGCAGGTGTGGGACATAAGCACAGGTTGTGTCTGTGCTGTATTTCAGACGCTGGCCTGAATTCACACTCTTGTTGCATTTGTAGCTTCTGGAGGCATATCTAGACTTAGATGTGGACTTGGGCATGGCAGGAAGAAAAAAGCTTGGGCTCCACACTAAGGTTTCACACAGGTCTAACCACATTTTTACTACAGTGGATGGATAAAAAGCAATGCTACTCACACAGCTAGTCCTGCGTATCTGATCACTACCCAATACCATGCAGACAGGTGAGGCCCGCGACCCTCCTGAAAGGACTTTGGCACCACCTATGACAGTGACAATTTCATCTGCTTGGACAGTCTGGAGCAAAAAGGATGAACAGACCCAAGCCAGGCACAGTGCCAGGGTTTCAATTATCTTTGTGGCTTGACCAATAGCTACTGTACCAATAGTCGTGTGTAGTCATGGCTGGAGGAACTGCTTGCTTATGATGACAGAGAAATTCTGTGGAATCGAAACCGCGTTGTCTGTGCCTCAGCTACTGCCCTAAACACTTGAGAGTCTCACTTTTTTGCCAGAACCCAATGCATGGGTTGAAGACATCTTGCAGCTATGTCATTGTGAAATATCCCTTTGACCATACATAGATATGTAAGGCCAAAAAAGGTGAAAGTCTGCAGAAGATTGTGCAATGCATCAGAAAATGTACCTCTCAAAGACCACTGGCCTGAGCCAGCTGTACCCTCCCTGTCAAGGAGCAGCAAAGGCCACTGCTCCCTGGGGGATGGGGAGCCGGGGGGCCAGGACAGGGGCCTCACCAGCCAATGTCACAGCCCAGATCATGAGGTAGTATGGTGGTGGCGAGGCAGGACCGAGGTGAAGCCAGGAAGCCAGCCTGCTGGTCAGGGTCAGGACCAAGCCAGCGTCTGACAAGCAGATCCCATGGTGATGGGCAGAAGAAAGAAGCCCCCAGGTCAGGATCTGTCTGTCTGGCCACATCCGTGTCCAAGCAGAGGCATGGCTGTGCCTGAGCCATGGCTAGAGGGACCAAAGGCGCAGGGCTGAGCTTCAGTCGGTGCCTGGGGGTGGGGGTGAGGGACAGAGGCCCCAGGCAAGGCCGGTCAGGTCCATTAAGGCTCATTGATGCCTTCAGGTCCTTGACGCTCTTGAGGCAGTGGGTTCACCACATTGGTGCTTAATACCAAGAGAAAGGCCGTGTCCTTGCACTGGAGCATATCCCTCCAGTCCCTCTGGGAGTTGTCAGAGCCAGACAATAGGAGGAAGATCTCTATGAAGTTTCACTAGGGTCAGCAGAGGTCATGATCTCTGATGGGCAGCTGAACGATTTCAAACATAAAGCTGTGGGCTTCTGTTCCCCCAGAGTTTTATTGTGCCATTGAACACTATGCAAGGAGAGTTACAGCCACACAGGCCTCTCAGTTAAGTGGATGGGGTACTCCCTCGACAGGTTCTTCTTCCCTGAGGCACGTGTGGAGCTCCTGCAGCTTCATCTTCACCAGGTGCTGTGCACTGTGCAGCCGGCTGGAGCCTATTTTGTCTATATATTTGATCTATATACTAAATTAACTTTCTGAGAAAAAGGTTTGCACTACGAGTAACAGTCGTCAGGAGACAGAATAGCTCAAGGGATGCTTCACACCTCTGGGTCACTGAATCAAAAGAAGCTTACTCCAGGTCAGGTGTGATGGAGACCTATCCAACAGGTTTTTGGTAGGGTCTACCAGCCAGATGATGAACAGACAGCTCTGGGGACTGATCTACCATACCATCTGTAGCATAGCTTCTTGAGGTCAAGGTTGTAAAAGCAAGGTGTCAAAGTAGGGTAAGAAAGCCTGTACTGCTGTTCCCTTGATGGTGTTCTCCAGGTAGATGTAAGGTTTCATCCCCCTGCTTAAAAAAGTTTTACCTTTCAGATGTACTGATTTCCCCTTTGAGCTGCTTTTGGTCAAGATTTTTTATATATTCCTCTCAAAGGTGAATGGATTGCTGCCTTTTTGATACAAGTTTTATAGTATCCAAACCTGTTTTTCTTGTGCTAGTAAAAAATTTGATCCTGCATGCAGTGAAGCCAATGGCATCTTCAGCTCTTGAACCTTGCCAGACTACTTTATAATACTAATCTGTTTATATCATCCAAAGATACTTTTCATTTGACAAAATTACTTGAAGAACCGTTTCTTAAAGAGCAAATTATTTATAGTTAATGCAATTCACAGTAAGTGAAAGTGTGTAGCTGCGGAAACAAAAAAATAAATTATGGCATTCTTGAGATCAGTGGCATTCTTCTTCTCTCCTTTAAGTATGTGCGAAGGCATTTAAAGCTTATAGAATCACAGAATCATAGAATCATTTAGGTTGGAAAAGACCTTTAAGATCACCGAGTCCAACCATCATCCATGCCCACTAAACCATGTTCTGGAGTGCCTTGTCTACGCGCTTTTTGAATACCTCCAGGGATGGTGACTCAACCACTTCCCTGGGCAGCCTATTCCAATGTCTGACAACCCTCTCAGTAAAGAAATTTTTCCTAACATGCAATCTAAATCTCCCTTGCCTCAACTTGAGGCCACTTCCTCTCATCCTATCACCAGACACCTGACAGAAGAGACCAGCACCCACCTCACTACAACCCCCTTTCAGGTAGTTGTAGAGAGCTATAAGGTCTCCCCTCAGCCTCCTCTTCTCCAGGCTAAACAGCCCCAGCTCCCTCAACTGCTCCTCATAAGACTTGTGCTCCAGGCCCCTCACCAACTTCGTTGCCCTTCTCTGGACACGCTCCAGCACTTCAATGTCTTTCCTGGAGTGAGGGGCCCAAAACTGAACACAGCACTCGAGGTGCGGCCTCACCAGTGCCGAGTACAGGGGAACAACCACCTCCCTGCTCCTGCTGGCCACGCTATTTCTGATGCAGGCCAGGATGCCGTTGGCCTTCTTGGCCACCTGGGCACACTGCTGGCTCATATTCAGCCGGCTGTCAACCAGCACCCCCAGGTCCTTTTCCACCAGGCAGCTTTCCAGCCACTCTTCCCCAAGCCTGTAGCGCTGCATGGGGTTGCCGTGACCCAAGTGCAGGACCCGGCACTTGGCCTTGTTGAACCTCATACGATTGGCCTCGGCCCATGGATCCAGCCTGTCCAGATCCCTCTGTAGAGCCTTCCTTCCCTCCAGCAGATCAACCCTGCCTCCCAACTTGGTGTCGTCTGCAAACTAGCTGAGGGTGCACTCGATCCCCTCATCCAAATCCTTGATAAAGATATTAAACAGAACTGGTCCCAGTACTGAGCCCTGGGGAACACCACTTGTGACCCGCCGCCAGCTGGATTTAACTCCATTCACCACAACCCTCTGGGCTCGTCCATTCAGCCAGTTTTTCACCCAGCAAAGAGTACACTTATCCAGGCCACGAGATGTCAGTTTCTCAAGGAGTATGCCATGAGAGACAGTGTCAAAGACCTTGCTGAAGTCCAGGAAAATAACATCCACAGCCTTTCCCTCATCCACTAGGCGGGTCACCTGGTCATAGAAGGAGATCAGGTTGGTCAAGCAGGACCTGCCTTTCTTGAACCCATCCTGACTGGGCCTGATCCCCTTCTTATCCTGGACTTGCCATGTGAGTGCTCTCAAGACAAGCCGTTCCATAATCTTCCCCGGCACCGAGGTCAGGCTGACAGGCCTGTAGTTCCCCAGATCCTCCCTCTGACCCTTCTTATAAATGGGAGTCACATTGGCAAGCCTGCAGTCCTCTGGGACCTCCCCCGTTGACCAGGATCGCTGATAGATGATGGAGAGTGGCTTGGCAAGCACCTCCACCAGTTCCCTAAGTACTCTTGGATGGATCCCATCAGGTCCCATAGATTTCTGAGTGTCCAGATGGCGAAGTAGGTCCCTAACTATTTCCTCCTGGATTAAGGGGGGTATGTTGTGCTCTTCATCCTTACCTTCCAGCTCAAGGGGTGGAGTACCCTGAGGATGACTGGACTCACTATTAAAGACTGAGGCAAATAAAGCATTAAGTACCTCGGCCTTTTCCTCATCTCTGGTTGCCACGTTCCCTTCTGTATCCATTAAAGGAAAGATATTCTCCTTGGGATTCTTTTTACTGTTAACATATTTGTAAAAACATTTTTTGTTGTCCCTTACAATAGTGGCCAGGTTTAGTTCTAGCTGAGCTTTTGCCTTTCTAATTTCCTCTCTGTATGACCTAACAAGATCCCTGTACTCCTCCCAAGTTGCCCGCCCTTTCCTCCAGAGATGATAAACTCTCCTTTTTTTCTTGACTCCTAGCAAAAGCTCCCTGTTCAGCCAGGCCGGTCATTTTCCTCGGCGGTCTGACTTGCGGCACATGGGAATAGCCTGGTCCTGAGCCATTAAGATTTCCTTCTTAAAGAATGTCCATCCCTCCTGGACCCCTTTGCCCTTCAGGACCGTCTCCCAAGGGAGTCTCTCAACCAGTGCCTTGAAGAGGCCAAAGTTTGCCCTCCGGAAGTCCATAGTGGTGGTTTTGCTGACCACCTTCCTTGCCTTACCAAGAATTGAAAGTTCTATCGTTTCATGGTCGCTAAGCCCAAGACGGCCTCCGACCATCACACCTCCCACCAGTCCTTCCCTGTTCGTAAACAGTGGGTCTAGCAAGGCTCCTCCCCTGGTTGGCTCACCCACCAGCTGTGTCAGGAAGTTATCTTCCACACACTCCAGGAACTTCCTAGATTGTTTACTCACTGCTGTGTTGTATTTCCAGCAGGTGTCTGGAACGTTAAAGTCCCCCACGAGGACAAGGGCACACGATTCTGAGACTACTGCCAGCCGCTTGTGGAATGATTCATCCGTCTCTTCAACCTGGTCGGGCGGTCTATAACAGACTGCCAGCACAATATCTGTCTTATTGGCTTTCCCTCTCATCCTCACCCATAAGCACTCCACCTTGTCATCAGAATCGCGTAGCTCTGTACAGTCAAAACATTCCCTAACATAGAGAGCCACCCCATCACCTCTTCTACCCTGCCTATCCCTTCTGAAGAGCTTGTAGCCATCCATTGCGGCACTCCAGTCATGGGAGTCGTCCCACCATGTTTCCGTGATGGCGACTAAGTCATATCTATCCTGCTGCACGATGGCTTCCAGCTCCTCCTGTTCATTGCCCATGCTGCGTGCATTGGCATAGATGCATTTGAGCTGGGTTATCGAATCCACCCCTAACATCGGCATGCTGCCCCCAGGCTCATCTCTGGTGCACCTAGTTTTATCCCTTACCCTCTTCAAACCTAGTTTAAAGCCCTCTCTATGAGCCCCGCCATCTCAAGAGCGAGGATTCTTTTACGCCTGTGAGATAGCTGGACACCGCCTGTCGCTAGCAAGCCCGGTGCCGTGTAAACCTCCCCATGATCAAAAACCCCAAAATTCCACCGATGGCACCAGCCTCTGAGCCACGTATTAACCAGGTGTGTTTTCCTGTTCCTTTCAGTGTATCTCCCTGCCACTGAAGGGATTGAGGAAAACACTACCTGTGCTCCCGATCCTTCCACTAATCGTCCCCGTGCCCTGAAGTCCCTTTTGATTGCCTTTGGATTTCTCTCTGCAATCTCCTCACTGCCAACCTGCACAACCAGCAATGGCTAATAATCACAGGTCCGAACGAGACCAGGGAGCTTCCTGGTAACGTCTTTCACCCGGGCCCCAGGGAGGCAGCAGACTTCCCCGTGGGATGGGTCAGGTCTGCACATTGGGCCCTCTGTCCCCCTCAGAAGGGAGTCGCCTACGACAATTACCCTCCTTTTTCTTTTTCCAGAGGATGTGAGAATGTGTGGGGCTGCCCGACTGGGCCTAGGCACCTCCCTAGATAGGACTTCATCTAGACCCTGATCTTCACTGGCCTGGTCCGCAAGTTCCAGAGCCCCATACCTGTTGCGTAGGGGCAACTGGGAAGGTGAGGGAGACCGGGAGGGGATTCGCCTGCCTCCCCGAGCAGGGACCTGTGTCCATTCCCCTCCATCTCTGAGGTCCCCTCCTGCCTGGCGGCAGGAGGGCAGGGGAACCTCCGCTTCTTTGCGGAGCCTCCGTCTGCTGCCTCTGCCTCAGGGATGGTTGGTAGGGTGTGGGCCCACCAATCTATCTGCCTCTCACACTCCCCGATACTCCTCAACCTTTCCACTGCCTCCTTCAGCTCTGCCACCAGGCTGAGCAGATCGTTCACCTGGTCACACCTCACACAAGAGGCGTCCCCGCTGCCCTCCGGCATCAGCGACAGGCTCAGGCACTCCCTGCAGCCACAGACCCGGACAGCTGCATGTTCGCGTGGGAGCTCTGTCTGCGTCGCCGCATTTTTCCTAACCATGGCTTTCCCCCGAGCGGCAACCCTACCTGGGTCTCCCTCCGGGCCGACGCCCACCGCTGGAGTAGCCTTCTCCAGCTGGGAAGAGGAGGACGGGGCCTGCACGCCCTGCCTGCGCCAACGGACGCGCCACGCCCTCTCTTTCGCGCCACGCCCTCTCTTTCGCGCCACGCCCTCCTCTCTGACGCGCCACGCCCTCTCTTTCTGACGCGCTCCCGGCCGCCGGCGCTCCTCGGGGCCGCTCAAATCTCCCGCGGTTGCCCCGGCCACGCCCACGCCGCGTCAGCCTCTGTCGCGAGAGCCGCCGGCTCTGGCCGGGTTCCTCCGCTCCTCCCCGGCGCTCCCGGGCCTCGGGGACCTCCCGGTCCGTCTCAGTCTGGCGCTTAGCCGCCGACTTACCGTTGCCTTTGCTGGCCCCGCCGCTGATGATGATTAGTACTGGGGTTTATTCCTAATTCAGAAAATACTGTATTCCTGAAAAGAAACACTGTTTCATGATCATAGTAAGTCAGTCATCTAAATTTCTAAAGTCTCTTAAGGGGAATTACAGTTTAAGAACGTGGGATAAAGATCACTTGCAATTTTGCAAGATGAGTGAGTATCGAGTGAGGTAAGTATGTTAGTCCTGCGTACAAGAAAGGAGAAACAAAAAGATTGTAGAGTCACAATGGCTGGAGCCTGGGTAAGTGGCCACATGGGTAAGCTGAAGCCACTTCTTTTCACTGAGATTCAAGAACGGTATTAAAGAATGGAAAGGGTAATGCCTACTCCTACCATTAGCAATACTATCATTATTGCTATAACTCCGTTGTTGAATAAGGAGCGCTATCGTTTTTTCCCTGTTTTGATGCCTGTGCACTCTTGTTTTCCCCTGCGATTGGAAATGCCCGACTGGGGGACTCCGCTGTCCCCGCACTCCAGCGGTGCGTGCTGGCCCTTGGGGGCGACCTGGCGTGGGGGACGATTCGGGACCCTACAGGGGCTGGCCTGTATTTGCCTCTGCCCAGGGCGGGCAGGCAGGGGGCAGGCAGGCAGGGGGCAGGCAGGCAGGGGGCAGGCAGGCAGGGGGCAGGCAGGGCCCTGGCAGGAGGCCGGCAGGCAGCCGGCGGACGAGCAGCAGGCGGGCGGGGGGCGGGAGGGCGAAGGCGGAGGGCTGGCAGGGGGCAGCCAGGCGGGGGCGGGCCCGGGGGGGAGGAGCGCCGCCGCGCCCTCACCAATCGGCGCCGGCGGTAGGGGGGCGGGCCGCTGCCCCTCGCCCCGCCTCACTCCGAGCGGCTGCCGGCGATGCTGGGGTTGCGCCGCGCTGTCGCCGCGCTGCGGCCGGCCGTGGCCTCGGCAGCCGCCATGTCTACGCTGCTGGTCAGCCAGCCGCGCTACGCCTGGCTGCGGGAGCTGGGCCTGCAGGAGGAGAACTCCGGCGTGTACAACGGGCTCTGGGGCGGCGGCGGCCAGGTGCGGGCGGCGGCGCGGCCTGTGGTGCGAACCGGGCCCTGGGGTGGCGGCGCGGCCTGTGGTGCGAACCGGGCCCTGGGGTGGCGGCGCGGCCTGTGGTGCGAACCGGGCCCTGGGGTGGCGGCGCGGCCTGTGGTGCGAACCGGGCCCTGGGGTGGCGGCGCGGCCTGTGGTGCGAACCGGGCTCTGGGGTGGCGGCGCGGCCGGGCCTCGGCGGGGCCCTGGGCGTTGCGCCCCCTCCGTTGGGTAAAGGGGCGAGCGCGGCCCCGTTGCTCACCCTTCCCCGCCTCCCCCCCCGGCCCCCGCTCTAGGTGGTGACGACGTACTGCCCTGCCACGAACGAGCCCATAGCCAGCGTCCGGCAGGTAAGCACGCCTCGGCCCGGCCCGGGGAGCTCGGGGGGGCAGGGACCCGCCGGCTGCTAGGAATGAAGGAGCCCTCCGCTCCCCGGGGCCGGAGTGAGGGGTGTTTGGGTGTTGGTTTGGGAGGTGCTCCTCCTCTGGACCAGGTTCGCAAAGGGCAGGAGCCTGTCGGGGTGGGTGAGGGCGGCAGGGGCCATGGGGATGTTGAATCCAGAGGCAGTTGGTGAAGCTTATCACAGCTCGGGCCGTCTGCTGGAAGTAACCACGTGGCTTTTCTGGGAGGAAAAACAGGCTGTTCACTTTTTTTTTTTAATTTTTTTTTTTATCTCCCCCCCCCCCCCCCCCCCCCCATTCTTGCAAGTGTTGGGAAGAGCAAGGGCCTCTCCTGCCCTTTTCCGTTTGTTTCTAGAGGGGAGCTGCAGAGTAGGGGTGGATTGTGACTATTCAGCTGAGCTGAGTGGCCGGGGGAGATACAAAGGAGAGCAATGTGGAATTCATGTGGTAAACTTATGGAAGCTTTTAGTGTGAGAATAGTGCTGTGGTGCTAATCTACTCCTTTTGTTTATTAGGATTTAATTAGCCCTTGATGTCCAGTGAGGCTGGTGGAGTAGGGCAGTCCTCACAGCCTTTGTTTAATAATGGCAGTAGTAGTAGTAGTAACGAAGATAAAAGAAGGTACATGAATATGCGATGAATGCCTACCTTCCAGCTATTCTTTATGGAACAGCTTTTGTCATCTGAAGGAAAATTTCTGCTCGCTTTTTTTTTTTTTTTTTAATTTACGCAGCACATATGGTATTCCTCAACAGTAACTTCAAGTAACTCAACATGCCATATTGGGACCAAACTATGGCAGGATATAAGCTTCCTGTGAAAGTGGTATTCTGTAGTGCAGTACTATCCTCTAGAAGTGTCTTGAGTTGGATGCAGAAGCTTTTCTGTGGTGTTTGTTTTGGGGATTTGGTTTTCCTAACTTTTTCTTTGATATGCTTCTTCGTGTAGGCTAGTTTGGAGGATTATGAAGAAACAGTAAAGAAGGCTAAAGAGGCATGGAAGGTCTGGGCTGATGTAAGTTAACAGAGGCTTCTCTTTTATAATGTATCTCGTGGCAGGTAAAGGCCATTAAATTGCCCTGTCAGGTGAAGATGTAAAAACATGTTCATATCGTGTAAATTGTATTAAAGCAAATATCTGCAATGCGGACCTCAAGAAACAAATGCAGGCAACTTGCGCACATTACCATTGAGGTACAAAGGTGAGGACGTTGACTTGTGAAAAATGTTTGTTTTGAAAAGTCTGGCACATTTATGCAGGTTTGTGCCTGTAAGTCATTGCCAGCAGGTCTGCTGAAGTTCAGAAACTTTGTAGCAAGCAAATTATCCCTGTGGGTGTGTTTAACTTCGTGTTGCCCCATGCTTTCTCCTGCAAGAACTCTGCAGAATATTTGGATATTTAACTTGTGGTGATGACCTTGTTCTCATGGGTGGGGAAGACAGCTGGTTTTGAGTGTGGTTTTTTTGTTCACCAGCTGTCCTGGTGTTTCACAGAACAGCTACATTATTCCAAAATGTTGCTGTGTCAGACAATAGCTAAGCTGTCTTTCCTTAGCAAGCTGTATTTCTCAGTACGCCTGTACAAGCTATGTCCATCCAGCATCCATTCTTTTGCTGGCCATGCCAGGCTTGGTTTTTATAGCTACCTGCTATAAAAGGTACAGTATACAAACTGAAACCAGTGTTTTGTAAGGTATTGGGCATTCTGTATTTTATCCAGCAAAGTAGTTTGCCTTGCCCAAAGAGAACAAAGTTTAGGACAAACACAACAGCTTCCTCAGCTTTCTCAAGATATGTTAGTATGTGTTCTTTTGTTACAATTTGTGAATATATTGGTGAGTGTATGCCAGCTGCTAATGTGCTTGGAAATCATCTGAAAGCAATCTAACAGATAACAAAGAATCAGCAGATCAAATGCTGTAAAGCCTTGTCTCAAAGCTGTTTGTTGTTAGTTTGTGAATTTTGTTTTTTGTAATGAGCTTATCTGAAGGACTTTGCCTGTAAACAGATATGCTCTCATGGTTTATGTATCCCTCACTCCTCTCTTTCCAGAGAACTGCAGTTCATCAGCAGTTTCTAATCCTGTATATCCTGTTCCATGCTTATGGTTTATAATTGATTCTGGCCATTGATTATTATCTAACATACTGTCATGGTTTAACCCCAGCCAGCAACTAAGCACCATGCAGCTGCTCACTCACTCCCCCCCCCCCCCCCCCCCCCGCCATGCGATGGGGAAGAAAATCGGGAAGGGAAGTAAAACTCATGGGTTGAGATAAGAACAGTTTAATAGAAGAGAAAAGAAGAAACTAATAATGATAACACTAATAAAATGACAATAGTAGTAATAAAAGGATTAGAATATACACGATGCACAATGCAATTGCTCACCACCTGTGGACCCATGCCCAGTTAGTTCCTGAGTGGCGATTCCACCACCCCCACTCCCCCCAGTTTATAAACTAGACATGGCCAGTTTGGGTCAGCTGCCCTGACTGTGCTCCCTCCTAACTTCTTATGCCTCTCCAGCCTTCTTGCTGGCTGGGCATAAGAAGCTGAAAAATCCTTGACTTAAGACTGAACATTACTTAGCAACAACTGAAAACATCAGTGTTACCAACATTCTTCTCACACCTAACTCAAAAACATAGCACTCTACCAGCTACTAGGAGGACAATTAACTCTATCCCAGCTGAAACCAGGACACATACTAATACCACATTAAAAAAAGTCCATTAATAGTTGGTATATGGTTTTAATTTTTCCATGATTGAGGCTTCTGTGTGTCTCAGCATTTACTAACAAATGTCAGCAGCTATTGTCATGCTGAAAAAAAAATATGAAAATGTGATGTTAAGTACACTTCAAAAGCTCAGAAACCAGTAAGTGTGCTTTTATTTAAAAAAAATGCTTGTTTCTTGAGGTGAAGCTGATTGTTTGGGGGCATTGTGGGTGGTGTAGCTGAACAGAAGTAGCAGAGCTAATAATCTGAATGTTTCTGGCAATACTCAGTAGAACTGAAGTTTTGAACAGACATAAATGTGCACAGTTGTTACCAGTCTCTGTGAGGCAGGAAAGAGTTTCTTGTAAAGCGGTGTGCATGATAAAAATGAATGAGTAATGATATCTTGGGAAGAGAGGGGAAGAAGTACAGCGATCAGTGATTTCTTACTGCAGGGGTAGAAAACTAGCGGAGTATATGCCTCAGAAGTCACCGATGTTCAATCTCAAATAGATTTTTCTGTTTTCTTTTGTTTTGACTAGATCCCCGCACCTAAGCGTGGAGAAATAGTGCGACAGATTGGTGATGCCCTGAGACAAAAAATCAAGGTTCTAGGAAGCTTGGTAAGGTGTTTTAAGAAGCAGCTTAAGTTTGTGGCAGGTTTGGGGGTGAGGTGTCAAAACTGTTTTTCTCAGTTTTTAATGTACCACTCTGCAATACTAACCTTAATAATTGTTAAAATGCTGTTGTTCTGTTAGCTTGCCTAAAGAAATTTTAATTAAAAAAAAAAAAAGTAAGATTGTATTCTGGCATCCTACACTGAAAAGTTAATATATAATAGGAAAAGAAAGCATAATTCATTCTGAGCCTGTACTCTAGCCGGGAGGAGTGTTACAACTGTTGCCCTGCTGTTTTCCCACTTGTCTGTCAGATAGGGCACTGTCTGATACTAATAGTGTCCTGAAAAAGACCTTCCTCTAATACAGAGCTTTTAACCTTGAGCTCTTTCTGGTGATCTGCGGGATTTTGCAAACTGACATGTGGAGGTATAAGGCTTCAGAAGGTGAGATGGTCTTAATGAGATCTTCTTGCAGTGCTGTGCTGGACATAAAGGTTGAAGGACTGCTCCTTTAAAACAGTTGCTAGGGAAGAAAAGGAGACAAGTAGGGAACTTGCCACTTTCCTTTTACAGGGCTTGCCTATATGTGCTACTATTCAGACATAGCTCTCAGTGAATAACTCCATATGTAGTCAAGCCCATATTGTTAACCTACAAAACTTTGTTCTGCTGTTTCCCTTGATGTTGTTTCCTCAGCAGAGTTTCTGTGGTGGAATTAGAGTGCTAATGTACTTTTGTATTCAAAAATGGTACAGCTTCCCTGGTGAGTGTGGATAGACAGAAGTTTGCTGTATGTTCCTTGGACAAAACTTGTTGCTTATTGCCAGAGCATTTTTCTAGTTTTCCCAAACATAAGTCATCTGTTCAGCTCTTCCAGGATAGAGGGTGAACTTCAGGGTGAAAGCTTTGCAGTAGGTATCCAGTTTTTAGGACTTTTCCTGTCTTCAGGATACATAAAAGGGAATGGTATGGCAACTTACCTTTTCATATTCCGTTGGAAATTTCCAGCCTTGCCTCACAATGGCCTTGTCAAGTATCCAGATGTATCTCTACTGCACTTATGGACTCACCGCTGTGTTTCTTATGATTCCACTCCATTTCTGGTCACAGATAGTGGCTATTCCTTCTGTCTTGAGATGACCGCAGGCATTACAGAAATACCGAGAAATACATTTAGTCACCTTTATTTTAACATTTGCATGGGGAGTAAAATCTTGCTGCAGTCCTTCGAACCTGATTCCTTACTTAACAGCTTCTTGAAAGTACAATCGTCAGTCTAAAGTGGTAGGTGATATCTGCATGATAGTTGCACCTAGATATCAGAGCATGACTGTAAAATTAAGTGGGGATAAATGGGGGACTTCTCAGTTCCTAAGTTAGTGAATTTTCTCACTTTGGAGGAAACTGTCTTCAAATACCAGCTTATTCTCATTGATAATTTATATGTCTGCTGTGTACATCTAACATGCTTTTGACAGAAGGACATAGTTTAGGATTGACTTCAGCTAAAAAAAAAGAAAAAAAATTGATCCTAAACATCCCAGGTAACTAAAATACTAAACATGTGTAGACATTTTCAGCAGTGTCTGAAAATAGAATCTCTCAAACTCACTTTAAGGTGTTGTAAAATGAGTAGTTTGCTTACGAAAAATGTAAATGACCATTTTCTTTTGCTGGAGCAGAGTAATCCCTTTTTCCAATTTATTCCATGCCTGGTCCACAATGTATGCAAACATCCTCATGGAGATTGTGTTTCATTGATCTAAACCTGTGGACCTCATTACTGTTGGATCTCCTTTCAGTAGGTTATTTTTAATTTCCTCTGTTCAATAATTTCCTCTTCTAATTTCCTCCTATTGTATGGCAATGTGACTCCTGCCTAGTTGTCTATTGTGTTCTTTCTTTAAGCTGTGCTGCTTAACTCAGGGAAAGGTGTATCTCTTCTAAGGGAAGAATGTGTATTAAATCTTGGTATACAGATATACCTGACATTAGTGGGAGACAAAATGTATTGGGGATGCAAGGGAATTTTTTTTTTAAATAATTTTGTCTTGCTCTTGATTTTTTTCAGGTCTCTTTGGAAATGGGAAAGATTTTTGTTGAGGGTGTTGGGGAAGTGCAGGAGTATGTTGATGTCTGCGACTATGCTGTTGGTTTGTCCCGAATGATTGGTGGACCTATTTTGCCTTCAGAAAGTAAGTATGTATGTATATATTTTGTTGGGTGGTTTTTTTTCATTTTGTGGTTATGTGGTTTTTGGGTGTTTATTTGTACAAATGAAGAGATGGAGATGTATCTTAAATATACAGGGATGTAGTGCAGCAAAATGTCTGTACTGTGAGTTACTTAGGGAGCATGTTGTCTAGGAATAGATGTGCTGGTAGGCAGTAGCACTACCTAATGAAGTATCTAGCCTGTGGCATATAGCAAGAGAGGCAACAGATTTTCTCTCCAGTCTTTGAAGCTGTGGTGGGTTGACTCTGGCTGGATGCCAGGTGCCCACCAAAGCCGCTCTATAACTCCCCGTCCTCAGCTGAACAGGGGGAGAAAATATAACAAAGGGCTCTTGGGTCGAGATAAGGACAGGGAGATTTCAGGGAGACAGGGATATCAACCAGTTATCGTCACAGGCAAAACAGACTCGACTTGGGGAAAATTAACTTGATTTATTGCCAATCGACCCAAGTAGGGTAATGAGAAATAAAACCAAATCTCAAAATACCTTTCCTCCACCCCTCCCTTCTTCCCAGGCACAGCTTCACTCCCGCATTCTCTACCTACCCCCACCAGCTGCACAGTGGGACAGGGATGGGGGCTGCAATCAGTTCATCACACATTGCCTCTGCCGTTTCATCCTCTTCAGGGGCAGGACTCATCACACCCTTCCCCTGCTCCAGTGTGGGGTCCCTCCCATGGGAGACAGCCCTCCACGAACTTCTCCAACGCGGGTCCCTCCCATGGGAGACAGCCCTCCATGAACTTCTCCAACGCGGGTCCTTCCCACGGGCTGCAGTCCTTCAGGCACAGACTGCTCCAGTGTGGGTCCCTTCCACAGGGTCACAAGTCCTGCCAGAAAACCTGCTCCAGCCTGGGGTCCTTGCTCCATGGGGCCACAGGTCCTGCCAGGAGCCTGCTCCCATGGGGTCACAGCCTCCTTTGGGCACCCACCTGCTCTGGCGTGGGGTCCTCCCCGGGCTGCAGGTGGATATCTGCTTCACCGTGGACCTCCCTGGGCTGCCGGGGGACAGCCTGCGTCACCATGGTCTTCACCACAGGCTGCAGGAGAATCTCTGCTCTGGTGCCTGGAGTACCTCCTCCCCCTGCTTCTTCACTGACCTGGGGGTTTGCAGGGTTCTTTCTTTTACTTGTTCTCACTCCTCTCTCTGGCTGCCGTTTCTGTGCCCGCTGCAACTTTTCTCCTTCTTAAATCTGTTATCCCAGAGGCACTACCACTGGGCTCGGCCTTGGCCAGTGGCGGGTCTGTCTTGGAGCCACCTGGCATTGGCTCCGTGGGACAAGGGGGAAGCTTCTGGCATCTTCTCTTTGATTTCTTTGTTAATGAAGGTGCTAGAGAAAAGTATGTAAGAAGTTCAGGAGTATACTTAGAAATGAGAGACCTTCTTGTCAGTTGTTGATAAGCGAACAATCACCATTCTGTTAAATGAACAGTTAAAATAGTAAAACTTCATGTTGTCATGTTATTAGGTTTTTCCATAATCTAGTTTTCCAGTAAGGTGCAGAGCCCATATAACACAGCTCTCCACAAGCTAGTGCTCTGATGGACAGAGGAGTGATGCTAGGCCCCTTGCTCACATGGTTTCCTTTCTAAAAAAACACTAAATGGATGCAAATTGCATTACGTTGTGTCTTTGCTTTCAGGACCTGGCCATGCCCTTATAGAGCAGTGGAATCCTGTTGGGTTAGTAGGAATCATCACAGCCTTTAACTTCCCTGTAGCGGTTTATGGGTGGAACAGCGCAATTGCAATGATCTGTGGAAATGCTTGCCTCTGGTAAGATACAGCTCTCCAACATCCTAACAGTATTTTAAAATTAGCTATTATCTCAGGCATGAAATTGTTATCAAATGTCTGGAGTTTCTGTATATTTGATTCTATCTCGTGTAAGCTTAGTTTCTTTTTATTTTTAGGTTCACTTGTAGTCAAAGAACTTTGTTTAATTCTATGGTAACCTCTTTTATGAGATATTGAGAATCAGACCTGTCCAGGACTTAGCCAAATGGCTTGTTATTAAAGAAGCCAGGCTGAGGTCTTGCAGCAGTGGTAGTGAACAGTTAATATTTTCAGAATTGGTACAGCTAAAATTAAGTAGCTAAATAAGTAGCTTTACTTCCTCTCCTGGCTCCTGCTTCACTTTCATCTACCTGGTTCACTCTAATGTCTGGCATAGCTCTTGTTCATGTGGATTTCAGTAGAAGCTCTGAATGTTCAGCTGTGGAAAGAAATGCTTGAGTCCCTGTCTTAACATGCACCTGAAAACCAGCCTGACCAAAGTGTGCTGTATTTCAGATACTATAAAAATTGCATATTTGAATTATTTCTTATTCTCAAAGAATTGAAAAGGAAATAATGTCTTTTTTTATTATTATTTTTAGGAAGGGTGCTCCTACAACATCCCTCACCAGTGTTGCTGTTACAAAGTGAGTTCTGGTTTCTTTGCTTTCTGTTTTGCTTTTTAAACAACTGCTTTTCTGTTTGAGGGAGTGCTTAGTGGTCAGAAGAACTGGTTTCCCCTTGTTACCCAAGAAATAACAGTATATGCAGGATGTTACCTGTACTGTTGGCCAGTTTTTTCTGGGACCAGGGCTGTGCTTCTGCTGAAAGAGGGCTAGCAATGCGGTTTTCTTCCTTGTAGAAGATTAATTGCTCACAAAATTCAGCTTCCCTCAATCACGCACTCATGTTTCAGAATCATCCCTTTTTTTGGGAGTCTCAGTCTAACATCAGCACCCAGTTTCTTGGCAAATCCTTCTGGCTGGCTGTGTAGACCTATATCTTGAAGATGCCTTTACACAATCTTTGCTACCCAAACCTAGTAACACCTCAGCATGTGTTTCCAGGGTTCAAAACTCATTCATGCTAAAAAGGAGAACTCCAAAGAATAACTGTCAGAGTGATACTTACTGTAGATTTGTACTTTGCTTACTATATTAGCATTTTAAATATTTATCTATAGTGTGCTACAAATAACATTTATTTTTAAATGCTAAGTATAAGTAGGCCTCTTTAAAATAACTAATTAGTAAGTCTTGTAGCTTTAATATTAACTTCTGAGAACAATGGCCCCAAACTACTTATGAGTATTTTATGTAGCTCCATGAAGTTATGTAAATTTCTCTTTCTAATGGGGGAAGACTATACGGCCAAGGTTTTTACACACTGATCTGGTGCTTGTCTGTGTCAGCTGTGTGGACACACGATGAACATATTTTAGTCTAACTTCTGTGTGAGCTGTGATTGTAACAGCAAAGTCCTTGATAAGAGAGGTATGTTATGTATTGTACAAACTACATGTCAATTAACTGCAAGACTGCTGCTTTTTAAAAATCTAGCTTCTTCCTGTACGTGGTCAGTCAGTTTTAATGGTTCATTCCCTATTATATACACCTGTCAGAAATCTCTGAAACTTTGACATCTTTGATTCTAGAATAATTGCCAAAGTCTTGGAGGATAACAAAGTGCCTGGAGCAATCTGTTCTCTGGTTTGTGGTGGAGCAGACATTGGGTAGGTAACATTTCTTGTGAAGATGTATAGAGGGTAAAGAATATTCTTTGAGGTAGTTCTTGTAAAGTTATTCTGATCGTCAGGAGTTCCCAGTACATACACGTACCTGTTGCCTTCATTTTTATCAACTGGTCTGAAACTCTGGCCCAGCTGTAAACACAATACATACTTCTACTTGCTCTTGTGAGATCAGCTGCTAACAAATAACTTATCAGATATTTAATGAAGAGACATGACTAATATATTCTACTTCTGCATATGTTTACACCCAAAAAATACAGCTAATATTAAATTCCACTCATCATATTCTTAAGAGTTTTCAATTTCTAGCCCATTGGCCTTTTGGACCACTTGTGGAGGAGAATACTTCCCCATTTTCCATGCTCACATAGGACTCTGTACTTGCTCATAGATGCATACCTGTGCTTGGAAGCTATACAAATCAAATTGTTTTGTTTGATTATTACAATATGGAAATACCCAGTAGAAATGTATATTCAGATGTATCTTTGGAGCATTTCAAGAGAAGACAAAACAGATGGTAAGCATTAAAAAAAGTCATAGGTATGCATATTTTCTTAGGGAACATAATGATTGGAACTGATCTCGCTATGTACTTTAGATTGAATTTCAAAATTAGTACAGGTGATGCTCTTACAGTCTGAAAAGAGGGAGTGAAACAGCCTTGTTCCTCTTTTCTCACTAAGAAGCAGCTTTCCTGCCGTCTGCTCGGTCACTTACCTGATGGTTTCAAAGAAGTGGCTCTGACTTTAAAAAATGTCCCTGGTTAAGTTGGTTTACGTGGAAGGTGCAAGCAGCTTTTCCAGCTGTCTGCTCTTCCATTGAATGTGGTGGTATGTCTCCTGTTGTGCAGGACAGCAATGGCAAGAGATGAGAGAATGGACCTGTTGTCCTTCACTGGCAGCACAAAAGTGGGCAAGCAAGTAGCGCTTATGGTTCAGGAGAGATTTGGTGAGTGTGTGGGGTCTCCTCCACTTCTTTCCATGGTTGGAAAAGGCAGGCGAGCCACACAGGATTTTAAAATGACAGCTTGTTTTACTCACCTCTTGCGTTACCTTTTTTTTTTTTCCTGTGACTTGGTGGAAATAGGATGTTGAAACTGTGCAGAGCTAGATACTGCTCCTGTCACAACTCAGCATTTTTTCCAGGGTACCCACAAATCCATGGTACTACAGTTAATTGGGGGTGTGTGGGGCGGGGTGTGTGTGACCATGAATGTAATTGTATGGAGATTGTCAAGATGAAGAGCCATGGCCTATAGTCTTTTGACAATGTGTTCATGGAGAATTGCCCCCTCACCTTTTACTCCTTATAAATACAGGTGAAAAGTTATGATTTTTGAGGTGCTGTTTTTGTTGCAAATATTTAGAAGTGTATAGACATGAGTCCATGTACAGCTGCTAGATTCTAACTTTTTAGTTTTAAACCTTGTGAACAAGATTTTCTCATTTTTCTCATTTTATACATTTGATGTTCATAGGAGTTTAAAAAAAAAAAATCAGAACAGATTGCAAACATTCACCCAGAAGTAGATGGTGATTCTTTCTCTCAGATTTGAGATAAAACAGTTGCCAGAGAAATAAATAAGCCCGGTTTAATTTTATGTGTGGATTTTGATCTCTGTAGCACCTCCTCCTCTTCTTTGTGTCATACTATTTATGCCGCAACTTTTTCTGTTTTCATCTCTTCCTTTCTAGGGATGTTTTTGCCTACTTTTTAAGCTTCTTTCTGCCCTAACAGCTTTCCAGGTATCTTTCTTCACAGTATGTGGTGGATGTAGCATTTGGTGTAATTTTCTGCTATGGCTAGAGTGATGAGTTGACTGTGATGCCTAAAACTTCTTGTCTGTCCAGAAAAATACGTTTAATGAAACTTGGCTCTAGTTAGAGGTGGCCTTACTGCGTGAGGTGCATTGAATACAGGTGTGTGTGACATAACTTGTTTTGTGTGTTTTTTTATTAGGTCGGAGTCTGCTGGAACTGGGAGGAAACAATGCCATTATTGGTAATATGCTCTGTAGATATTCAGTCTGTCCTGGTTTCAGCTGGGATAGAGTTAATTGTCTTCCTAGTAGCTGGTATAGTGCTATGTTTTTGAGTTAGGTATGAGAAGAATGTTGATAACCCACTTATGTTTTCAGTTGTTGCTAAGTAATCTTTATAAAAAGTCAAGGATTTTTCAGCTTCTGATGGCCAGCCAGCAGGAAGGCTGGAGGGGCACAAGAAGCTGGGAGGGGACACAGCTAGGACAGTTGACCCAAAGTGGCCAACGGGGTATTCCATACCATGTGACATCACATCTAGTATATAAACTGGGGGGAGTGGGGGTGGGGGGATTGCTGCTCGGGGACTAACTGGGCATCGATCAGCAGGGTGGTGAACAATTGCATTGTGCATCATGTGTATATTCCAATCCTTTTATTATTACTATTGTCATTTTATTAGTGTTATTAGTTTCTTTTCTGTTCAGTTAAACCGTTCTTATCTCAACCCACGAGTTTTACTTCTTTTCCGAATTCTTTCCCCCATCCCACTGCGGGGGGGGGGGGGGGGGGGGCAGGAGGTGAGTGAGCAGCTGCATGATGCTTAGTTGCTGGCTGGGGTTAAACCATGATAAGTCCCATAGATGATATTTGGAAGTTAGTATACAAATGTTTGTAGCAAATTGTCGTGTGTCCCCCATCCCCTCCCCGGGGGTTTAAAAAGTACATAGTAGGATGTTGGGTTTTTTTCCATCTTCAGTATTGTGGAGGGGTAGTGTTTTAAGATAAAAAATGAAAGTTCAAGCTCTTACATGTATTTGTGTTTGAAGTGAAGAAGGGAATGAGAGAAGTAGGAAGCTTCAGTAATGGGATGTGGACAATGCTAAATAAATTTAATTTTAGAATAGTTCTAATCTCGCGAACACATTTTTAGCATTTTAGAATATAAGTACATGTATATAGTCTTAAGACGAAAGGAAAGCATGCAGATGTTTATTTCAGTAGCACATTGTGCAGGTTTAAGTAGCTTAGGGTATGATCTGGTTGACAGATAAACATAGCTTTAATACTGTGAAGATGAGCATTGTGGCAGGAAGAACATATAAGCTAGATAAATACCTAAATTGCTGTCCTGTTGTGTTGTAGCCTTGTGTTGCATCTTTCTCATATTCTGAACAAGTGTAATTGCCTATGTAGAATATTAAGCTCTTTTGAAAATCATATTTGAGTAGGTTTTTCTTTTTTTCCTGTTGTGCTTTGCAGCCAGTAGCATAAACTTGCTTTATACTTGGAAAATTGTTTCCTTTTTCATATTAAAGTCCTGTTTTTTCTGGAATTGGCTTTGAATGATGGCATAAACATTGTTTGATTGGACTTTGTCGCAAATGTAATAATTTTGGATACGTAGAGAATTCTGTGGGACTGGCTAAGCTGACTGATATTTTGGGGATCCTTTGACGCCTGTACATACTAGCTTGCTTTAAACATCCCAGTGTCATCTAAGCCAGATGAATTTGTTCAGCTCACTTATATTTTACATTATTGTGTACCTGTGTGTTTTAGCTACTTTTTTTATATGCCATTTGGATACACTTTACCATTGTTTCTTTATGCTGCTAGAGTTCTCGGTGAGAGAAGGACAAGGTGAAGAAACAGCAAGAAATTGCTCGTAGTTTCTTGAATTAAAATGAAGCTGAAGTTCTTTGTAAGCTTTATTGCAAAAGGCTCTCTTCAGTAGTTCAGACCTACATTTATGTCCAGTTTTCTGTGTCTAATTCCAGGTGTGAAAGTAATAGGAGTTTTGAAGTGTTTCTGTAGATGTTGGTGTGCTATGCTAGTGTGACTTTTCCCAATGCTTCTTGACCAGCCTGTCAGTTTATTATATTGTTTAGTGTCCTAAGTCTTGTGAAGTGCCTGTTTACTTTAGTAACACGCTGATGTTTTAATTTTTGTTAAGTGTTTGAAGATGCAGATCTGAACCTAGTCATCCCATCTGCTCTATTTGCTGCTGTGGGAACAGCGGGTCAGAGGTGCACAACTGCTAGAAGGCTGGTGAGTAAACATGTATTGTCTGGTTTGGGTAGTTCTGAATTTAAATTTAATTTCAAATTAGCTCAGGAAATGCCTAGCAAGTCCTAACATTATGGAGAGCAACAAATAATCTTTGAAACACATTTTTACTTTGTCAAAAATCAGTATGATGCAAAAATAAGATGGTAGTTTGTCATTCCACTATAATTCTAGCTCTAAAGAGTTTCTTCGTATGTGTTTCTAAGTGTCCCAGGTGCTAAAACTCAGGAAAATAAAACTTACCATACTTCCTGTATTTCTCTTTCTTTTTGTTGCCAGAGCTTCTTTGCTTTTGCCTGCTACGAATTTTGATGCGGGGTTTAGATTTCAGCAAAGCAAGGGTCTATGTGTTGCTTACTTTATCATTAATTTTTAACCAATCATTTTCAATAAGTTTAAAGGTGTTACAATGTCAGTCTGTGTCTGTATAGTCTTTCCAAAGTTGGGTTGATTAGGTAACTATTCATCAAAATTAATGCGGGTTAACTTTGGGTGTATGGGAAGAGCAGTGATTCCTCACGTTACAGCAATAAAAATCACTTGAGTATTTGTCCTAAAACACTTAACTGATGAGTTTACAGAACACACTGATACCATTGATCTGAGATGGGGTAAAATTAAAACAGGTTTTTGTTTATTTGCTGCTTTTAAGTCTTGATGATGAAGATTTTAAATCTTCATTTCATGGTGTTGGTGCTGTTTTGAGGCCTTGCTCATGTGTTTATTTTTAACTTTGGGATTTGCTGAATATGAGCAACACTATCTCCACGCTTCATTCAGCCCTCTTCAAAGTGCAGCGGTACTTCAGGAATAGTTACATAGGCTGAGCTGTCTTACAACCTTCTTACCACATTTTGTTTAGTTCCTCCATGAAAGCATCCATGATGAGGTGGTGGCAAAGCTTGCTCAGGCCTATGCCCAGGTCCGCATTGGTGATCCGTGGGATCGTAAGTAGCTATTTTCAACTCATGAGTTTAGGAGACAAGATTCCATTTGTTTCTTTCTGTTAAATACCGAAGAGATTATGGATCAAAGCTATCTAATTTTAGCAGTTTACCAGAGAGTGGGGATAACTAGTTTTGTTTAGAATACAAACTCTGAAAGGGAGTTGAAGAATCCAGCTAATACTGCGCATCTTGGGCAGATTAAATAATTACTCCCAAAATGTCATAAGAATATTTGCAAACATATATAGTTTTGCTGAAAGTATGTCTTTGGATCTTTTGTTTTTAGCTGACACTCTGTATGGGCCTCTTCATACCAAAGAAGCAGTGAAAATGTTCCTTGATGCAGTAGAACAAGCAAAACAACAGGGTGGCTCTGTGGTCTATGGTGGAAAGGTGACTTACTTTTATTTTCCCTGCTACATTTAGTGCTCTAGGAAAAAAAATACAGTAACATGGTGGCTTAGGCCAAGATTGTACCTCAGTTTGTCCTGTCAGCCACTATAGGGTATTAAGGTAGTCGGTCTGAGAATGTTTGAATAGCAATCCTGTCTTTAGGGTAAAGATGGATCTACTTGGAAGCTACCTTCTCCTCCAAGAAATGGCTAAGAGCTTTTGGCTGTTCCTTGCACTACTCCCTAGTCACAGGTGATAGTGAAAATACAAACAGCAATGTAGATGGTGAATATCAAACATGTAACAAGAAAAATTGCTGTTCTGTCCCTGGATTCATAGTATCAAACTTCAGGAAATACTGAAGAATCAAGAGAGCCACTTGTACATCTTCATCATATGGGATGTTTAATTCTCATGGGCTTAACATTCTGGGAAATCTAGTCTTTCACTGGCACCTACTTTCTTCCTAATACCTTTAAAGTTCTAATCAGCTTACAAGTAGGAATAAGGAAGTATTTTTTGTCAGCTGCTAGACTTCAAGATTTGATTACCTCCTTAGTAGACTTAAGTTATGCTTCTGTATTTTAAATACTTAAATGAGTAAAATTTAAGTTACCTACTCAGATGACCTAACCTTCTATTTCTGATTGCTAGGCACAACTATAGTAATCAGACCATGAAAGATTTCTTTCCTACCCTAGTACTAAGAAGGATGCTGGTTTGAACTTACTCAGTTGTTTCTTCTTTTATGTGTTTTGAAGGTCATAAATCGCCCTGGAAACTATGTTGAACCAACCATTGTGACTGGCCTTCCTCATAATGCACCCATTGTCCACACTGAGACATTTGCTCCTATACTGTATGTGCTGAAATTTAAGGTAAAATAACAATGGGGAATTAGTCATGTGTCAAGGATGCTAACAGAAGAGTCAGGAGAGAGATTTCAGATGCATGTCATGTTAATGTAATTGTCCCAGCACTTCAAGAAGTGGTAACAGTTGTTCTGCACTGTGGGATATCCACTGTAATAGCTTACATCACTGTATAGCTACATTTGCGCATTTTCTGTGAAGAGCACTGGAGTTAAGGTGAGAGTTTGTACAGGAATAGATTTTCATTGTTCATGTCAACCTGCTCAAAAGCAGCTTGTGTGTTTTGTGCAGTGGTGGAGGTATCCTATCCCTGACGTGGTGCATGTTTGCATTATGGCTGTATGTAACTGCTTTGCTTTGAATGTTTGTGGCTTAACCATTGACACATGCTTCTTTTAGGAGGAAGAGGAGGTTTTTGCCTGGAATAATGAAGTAAACCAAGGTCTTTCCAGCAGTATCTTTACTAAGGATTTGGGAAGGATTTTCCGCTGGCTTGGGTATAATTTAAATTCTTTTTCTACCTTCTTGAAGCATAAAATCACAGTCTTTCATGTATTTTGTAAACCTGTGCACAATGCTAGCTGAGCATTTTACAGCCCTCATTTTAGGGAAGGAGCCTTTCCTGATCCTGAGAAGTAATTGTGTCTTATCTTTTGTTTGTAGGCCAAAGGGATCCGACTGTGGCATTGTGAATGTCAACATCCCAACCAGTGGGGCTGAGATTGGAGGTGCTTTTGGTATGTTACTTATGCTTTTTTCTTTATCCTTTAAATGATGAAATCTTCTAGCATCAGGTCTAGAGGCTTGGTATTATTCCTCAGGATTCACTTTTTTTAAAGCTGAGGGGGGATTTTTTTTTTTTTTTCTAATGACTCTGGAAGAGAATAAAGCATTGCCATTGTAAAATTAGCATAATTTAGGTCTCCTCATCTTATTTTTCAAGGTTTTAATGAGTCCATTTAAATGACTAAATCTGAAGAAATCAATGAAGTTAATTTTTAATTATACTGCTTTAGCAGAAAGCAAATTGATAAGAGGTAGTTGGATTTGAGCTTCTAAAAATATCTGTATTTGGTTATTCCATGTATCATTTTCCCCGCCCCCACCAAGGGAATGTAACTCGGAAGTATGTTCTGAATGCATTTAGAGATGTGACTGAGTAGAATACTGTTTAAACCAGTTTTAATTAAAACATTAAGCATTTTTGTGGTGTGTGTTTGCATGTGTATATAAAAATTACAGCATAAAGTATTTTTGTGAGAAAGTCTTTCAATACATTTTTGCCTTTATTTCTCTTTTTTGTATATATTGAAGGAAGCGGGGGGGAGGCAAGAAGAAATATTCACCTTACCATTTAAACAGCACAAGAACCAGCACATTCTTGTACTCTTGTCTCATGTTAAAATATCTTTAAAACAACATCCTCTGGTGCCAGCATGATGAGGCTTTCAACTCCGGGCAGATATTTTTTGGATCAAGCATGAGGAGAGAGCTAGCTGTGTGTGTTGTATGTGGTGGTGTTCTGGTAACTTATTTCAGATACAGAACAATGCCAAAGGAATATTTTTTCCCATGAATTTTTATAAAATGTCTCACCTCCTGGAGTTAGTCCAGATTCCCATGTTCCAAAAAAATTTCAAGTTTTCATTTATAACCTTTTTCCTACAGGTGGTGAAAAGCACACTGGTGGGGGAAGAGAATCTGGAAGTGATTCGTGGAAACTTTATATGAGACGGTCTACTTGGTAAGACAGACTTATTATATTTTAAATAAATGTAAATTACATGTAAACTTGCAAAAGTTCAAACCGTATAAATCCTTGACTACAGGAGGTTATCTTCGCTAAATGTGAGATAACCATATAGGAGTGTAATTGCCTTTTCTTCATGCAAGAATTTACATCTGTGTTTCTGGTAGAAAATGATTTGAAGGGTCTAGATAAAGACCTTTCTTTACTCATTGTTCCTCAAAAGGGACAAAAAAAAAAAGCTGTTTTTTCCCCTCTTGCCTGATTTTAAACTCTGCTAAAAAGTAAATTACTGAAACTTGTCAGGAAATACATGAAGTGGCAACCACAGTGAGGGGGCCCCTATTGCCAGTGGTGCGTGATTTCGCTCTGTGTTGGGTATCTATCCATAAATCTCCTGACAGCCTGTAGTGGTTGACCATTCCCACTCTCTGCTGGCCTCCCTAGCCGTTACCTGTGCTAGATTTGGTTTCCATGCAAAGGCTTATGAAAGTGAGAACTCCCACCTTGATTCTTCTGTATGGATATTCTCCTAGTACGAGATTAAATAGAGAATGATACTTCACTTTCTCTTTGATCTCTCAAGGAAGAGATAATGGGGCATGTGGTCTTTCCCTGTATGTAGTTACTATACTGAAAACTGGAGTAAAGTCAGTTCGTAACTTTAAATAGGCAAACTGCTTACAGGTCTTTTGTATACATGTCACAGAAATTAGAAGCCTTGTACATAGGAAATGGACTGCATAATCTTGTCTCAGTGATCAAGCCTGGTCTCTAAATACTTGTTTTTCTTCCAGTACAATCAACTACAGCAAGGATTTACCTTTGGCTCAAGGAATCAAGTTTCAGTAACAGCCTTATGAACAGCCATGTAATGAATTCTAGCATTTCAGAACCAAGCACCTTCCGAGCCTCATGGTGAAGAAGATTAATTATGTAAAACTTATCTGCAGCAAAGATACCAATTCTGTCAAAAAATCAGCTACTCTAAAATTGCTTCACTTTCAATGTATGAAATTACTACTTTAGTCTTCGAATGAGAAATATGTGGTCTTTGGGAAGGAGGCAGGGTGACTGAAACTAACCAATTTGGATTCAGGTGGCCTGGATAATCTGGTGCCTTATCACTATGTTTCAGTATCAACACTGCCTGTATCCCCTGCCTCCCCACCACTTGCTGATATTTCCAGCTAGTATATCTAGGCTTCAAACTATGTGCTGAGTTTCCTACAGATAACTGGTGCTGTGGGGGGTGGCCAGTACAGGGCTATTTTTCAATGCATAAATAAATGTACATTTTATGAGATACCTTGGGCTTCTAGGGTTTTTTGTTCATTGTTCTGGAGCAGCAGCATTCAGCTGACTGTCTGTTTTCACAGACTGAGCTGCTAGCTGGGAGAAGTATCACTGGGCTGAAAAGACTGCTTTAGTTTTCCTGCCTTTCCTTCAGGAAGGAGACTTTCACCCTGTGTGTTGGGAGGCAAGAGGTAAGAACAAGGGCTAATGCAGCCTCTTGGAAGCTCCTCTTAATGCTAGAAGGAGTCACAGCCAATTCAGGTTGTCACAGCCCTTGTGACACCCTACAACCAAACCAGCTGAAGAACTGGATATACAGCCAAGAGGGAGTACTCCTCCAGAGGCAGTTTGCTGGGAAAAGGCAAATTGTTTGTCTGGTTTACCTTAGGTGGGGGTTTCTCCTGGCCGCTGAAGACTATAGCCATCGGCAGCTCATTTAGGAGCCTTGTTCAGAATCCAGGATGAGAAGAGGCACGGTGCTATTAGGCTGATTTTTAGCTATCCACAGAGTACCATTTTTGGAGGAGATCTCTTTTCCTCTCAAATCTTATAGCAAATTTCCACCATCTCTGAACATGGCAGAGCTGTTCATTTTGGGCTCAGATTCTAGGACTGTGATTTGGCTTTTGATTTATTTTGATGCTAAGATGTTACAATAGTGATGTCATCCAAATTGTGTTAAAGGTCCAACACACCATAATGCTAGCAGGTGGTCTTTCACCTTCACATCTAGTTTTAAAATACATAGTGTTTTGAATTTTACATCTGTATTAATAGATAGTATTTTGGGTGTCAGTTTCTATAGAACAAACAGTAGGCAGCTGAAGTTTTTTCCTACTGAATTTTTTTCCTACAGAGTCTCTTACAGCCAAGTGAACTCTCTCCTGTAGTTCTTTGTGCTTGGCCATTTAACTAGGAAACAGATCTCATGAAAGACTGTTGTGTATGTGCACACAGAAAGAACTGAACACCTATAAGACGACAGATAAATCATTAGCAGATAGAGGACAAAGAAACAATCCAATTTCCAAATTTAATTATTCTGCAAATACAACAAGATATAGAAGCTGTGTTCTTTAGCATTGTTCTGTGGCACTGAATGTTACTATCAAACTCTCAACAATGAAAAATAAGTTCATTAACTACTCTCTTTCCTCTTCCTGCTGCTTATTAATAGTTTTTGGATAATCTCATATCTGTTGTTCTAGAAAATAAAGGCCTTTTAACTCTTTTTAGATAAAACAATTTCACAAGTCCAGTGGTTTAATTTACAGGAATAAGGTTAACTCTGCCATCTGGCGTTAGGTATGTGAACTCAGGCCACAGAATGGAACAAAAATGGGATGGTGAGTGGTGTTTGGTCTTCAAATCATTATCTGAAAATGAGTGTCAATGGAAGAAATGTAGGAATGTAATCAAGAGGGTGACTGTATGGCAAACATGCTAAACATTTTTTTTAAAGGTTAACTTGACATTTTGATATATAGCAATCCCTTCTTCAACACAAACTTTTGAGTAGTCTTACAGAGCACTCAGCTTGAAATACTTATGTAACTACCTGTGTGTATTACGAGTAAGTGCATTAGATCCACTTTATGTAGGCAAATAATGGGTTCTCTCTAAGTAGATTACAAATTCGTCCTGACTTTTGCTGAGTATATGAATTACTATTCCAAAGATTGTGTTATCTCCATTGTCATTGGACTGCTAGTATGGCATTACAGCAGCTAATCATAATGTTTCATCTGCTTCCCAGACAGCTTTGAATTCCTTAGATGCTTTTTGCAGTGTGCTTCTCTCCACCCTTCTATTTATTTAGTTACCTCTTGTTGAAGAATTCTACCTGAACTGACTAGCTGAATGACTTCCAGTGAAGTGGCTCTGGGGAAAGTACCTTTTAAAGACAGCTGCAGATTGTAACAGGTTTTGGCAAGGATTTAGGTGCCTATAAGCAGCTGCGATTATGATGAAGTATTAAACTAAGGAGGTTTAAAGATACTGTAAGCACCCTGTTCCTCAATTTCTGCTTTAATTTGGCAAGTCCACTTAGGAGATTGTAAACTGTATTAGCTGTCATTGGGTTATCTCACCCAAGGAAAGCAATTTAAGAATTCATAAAATGTGTCTTGGAGCTCCTGGTATGTACAACATAATGGAACTTGCAGCTTTAATACAAATTCTATCAGCGGCTTCCACTGTTGCATAAACTTAATTACCACTGAGGGTGTAACACCAGCAAATAACAAGTGTTAAATGACATGTGATCAATAATTCATTTGTTAGCACAGTATTGCTTACTGTGAAATGACCTTGACGGGAACAGTCTTGCAAGTAACTTCCTTTCTTCTTGCCATGTTATTAACTGAAGAAAAAAATTCAAATTCTACTAATGTCATTTTGACTGATAAACAGAGGAATTGCTTTTTTTTAATGAATGGTGAAAAATCCAACCTGCAGGCTGTGAGCTGCTGGCTGCTACTCTTCCATTCTATTGCATCCTATCACAGTTTCTAACAGCAGAGTTGGTACGGGAACTGTTTTCAGGAACCAGGAATACTATTTGCCGATAGTAGGCCTCAACTTGGGTTTTTGCAAATAGCTGCCCTGCAGTGCTGAATTTAAAACAACTGGGAAAGTGCTCACTGTTATCTTTCAGAACTAACAGAGCAGCCCATTTGTATTGTATCATCTTGTTTTCTTGTGGTATTTCTGTCATTCAGTTCTATGTGTTGTTGTTGGATGTGTTCAAAACCACACAGCTGTCAGAACTCTTTAATTTGTGGCAGCTGTCTATGTTTCTGTATGAGATTATATGTATAGCTGCTGCATTCAAGACTCATTAGCCTGTACTAATCCACTGAGGTCTGCATTAATCTCAACAGGAGCTATGTAAAAAATTAAAGTGTAAATTACAGGAGACATCTTTGCCTGGATTGTCTTCTGAATTATTTGCCATGTTGGTGCTGCACCAGTGTGTTGGGCATGTATTGCACAAGTGTGTACTTTTATCTTCCTATGTGGAAGAGGACAAAAATTTTCATGGCTTCTATACGGGTAAAATGACTTAGTCGCCTAGAATCAAATTCTTGACTAAGAATAATGGCTTAGCAAAGACTTTTTCAATGTCTTGTATTCACTGTTCTGAAATGTGTATTCCTCGATCAGCAAAATGTGCTGTCATTTGCTGCATGCCTAGTGTTTGAAAACTGATGGATTAATTGCATTCAGTTGTTTGCAAACTTCTGCTGCCACTGAAGTGTTTCTTGCAGTGAAAACCATCTTGTCTAACCTTCATTTTGAACATGGTTGCCTGTGGGTACGTGGTACAAAGGTACATACTTGTTCACGGTCTCTCTTTTCTGCTAAATTACTAGCATTGATTCTCCATTCAGCTCATTGCTTTCCTCCAGATAACAGGGAAACGCTTCTGCATTTTGGGACAGGAATTTGCACAGTAAGGCATAGCAGAGCCTTTTATTTAATTGTCAGGTTCCTCCCGGTGTCGCTGTTGGTCAGGCTAAAGCTTGCCAAGGGGTGGCACAGCAGCCATCCCTCCTGTGCGGACTGGGCTTTGCTGCCTTTGCTAGCCAGCGGTGTAAAACACAAATCTCTTCATCTGAATGTCTTATATTCTGGCACATCTGGGAACACTACTTCTGAGCTGGTAATTAAATATGCTTTATTCTGCAAAAGCTTCAGTTGATTAGTGCAATTGTTTTATAAAACATTAACTCCAAAAGCCAAAGGATAAAAATAATAGTGTTTCAGCTGGGTGCTCACCTCCAGAGAAGAACAAATTGTTCTATACATACTTCACCCAGTATGTTACTGTTCTCCAGCATTATGGCTCTGTTTTCCTATAACCTGATTTCAGGGTGGGGTTAAAGGGT